>NW_020454649.1:2623526-2644082 GCF_003342845.1 Nothoprocta perdicaria
CTTCATTCATTAGACAGCACTGCTCAAGTCTTGCATCACTGCAGCATCTGCCTGCAGTGCACTTGCAACCTGTAAGGAGATTTTAGAGTTACAGCTCTCCAGGTATCAGTACTACACAACTGCACTTCCAGTTTGGAAATGCAGATATTCAGCACCTCTGAAAATCTGACCTTTCAGTAACTGCCTCCACCCTACATATGTCTGAACGTTATTTCATATGCACATTCATCTGCCTACATATTCATGCTGTAGCTGTAGGCTGGCCTTCTAAACAGAGCCTTGTTAGGTTTTTTTTTTTCATATTTATATGCTCTTCTTGACCTTTACATTAACTCAAGTGTAGCTGTGGCCATCAAACACGAGGCCAACCTAAGCAAAAAAGCTAATTCTTTGGAGATCTTTAAGACCCGCTTGGATGCAGCCCTGTGCCACGTGCTCTAGGTGACCTTGCGTGAGCAGGGGGGTTGGACTCGATGACCTCTGAGGTCCCTTCCAACCTTCGGCATTCTATGATTCTATGATTCTATGATTCTAATTTCCTGCGTCTTGCATTTTATCGGTTAGAATCTGTTGTACAGACAAAGTTTTATTCTTTAATCTAGCAAGTCTTAATTATTAACCTATGAAGGAAAATTTATATCATAAGAATGATTGAATATACATGTTTTTTATCTTCACATACTTACACTTAAATAAATACTTAATTAAAGGTCTTCTCTGTACCTCCTCCAAGTGCAATGTCAATGTCTAACCAACTGATAAGTATCCTTGACTACTGACTAGTTTTAATTGCAAACCAGACCTTCCTCCTGTGTCTTTCCTTGCATGTTGCTGTGATGAAGATCATCAGAGGCTGTATACACATGTGAAATGCAAAAAGAATCATGAAGAAAAACATGTAGACTAAGGTATAAAATAAAAGATTAAGGTATAAAATAACAACTGAAAAAGTTTTATCGCTTCTTAGATTCCATTAAGCATTCACATTTTTCTGGCCATATTTTGCTGATTACCTGCCCAGAAATGTAATTGGAATCATAAACTTTAAACTGCCTCAGTTTTCCTGAAAAGATCTATTTAAGAAGTACCAGCATAACCGTTCCCATCACAAGTCCTGCTAGGTCTGGGGCTGTGACGTGTGCTGGTGCTACACACCCAGTTCTTCTGGCTTCTTCCATCCCGACCCGTTTTGCTTTCCCGATTGCGATGCTGGCGATGAACATCCCGTGCAGAGCCGGGGGTTGCTCGCGTGGCTGAGGGCAGCAAGAGCCCCACAGCCTGCCCGGGCCTCGAGAGAGGGAGGCTGCTGCAGTCCCACTGTGGTTCGTAAATGCTGGCTGTTGCGGTTCACACATGTGCTAGGGCTTGAAGCTCAAAGGGCAAAGTGTAGTCCTAACACTCCTAGAAACTTATAAAATGTTCCTATGCTGTTATAGTAAGGCCTGGAATTTCGCTTAAAAGCTGTACTTTAAAGGCAAACACTTTGTAATCTCCCCTGTGAAAGGGCTCCCTCATTCAACAAAAATGATTTGAGGGAAGGTATAAAACCTCAGTACTAATCTTTCATTAACTGCTCTTAGTGCTACTCCTAAAGCTCCAGGTTTGACTTTCACTCAAACTTAATTTCCCTCCTGAGATATAAGCCCTTTCCAGGCTTTCAGCTGGTCCATTTTCTTTCATACTCTCTCTCAAAAAATTTATTTGGATTTTGTTTGGGTATGATGGGCACTACAAGCCAGTCACTGAAGTTCAAGACATACCTACACCACATCCACYGGGACTAGGTTTAGACTCAAAAGATTTAAACTCTTCTTTTGGCAGAAGACTGCCAAAGAAGAAGTGGAGATCTTGTCTGTGAGAAGAGGAAGAGAGAGAAATTGGATCCAAATCTCCTTGTAAGAGGGACATCCTGTGAAGGCATCCAATCTGCAGTAGCACAAATGAGAAACACTGAAAATCACAGATTTCTTTCCAACAGGACCTCTGGAGTTTGAAAGATCATCATGACCGTTTGGGGTAGAATCATCTGGGTAGAAGTCACAAAATAAGAGTTTTCTGGTAAGGCTCCAGTAAAAGAAGCAAGAAATTTCAGAAGTTTCTGAAAACAGAAGGAAATATAAAACTCCCTACACTTTCAAAGACTGAAGAAAAMCCCCAACAACCCAGAAGTTATTCTGGCTCTGAATCAGTGGTTTTACCTCAAGTCCAGATTGATTTTATGCAGAACTCTACTGTCCTCCCTGATTATTCCTCACGGAGTCCTCTCAGGCAGGAGAGTCCAGAGCTTCAACTACCAAACGGGAGTGAAGCTCCCGTGTTCCTTCCTGTTCTGCTGCAGGATGTGAACTTCCATTTCCCTTCCTGCGTCTCAGTTTTCTCCGTGATAACATGGTGGCATTCTTTCCTTTCTTGCTGATTGGAACACACAGTCTTTTCATGTCTCAGATTTTTGATCTCTGAGTTATAGACGTACAAGTTAGTGGTATAAATTGCATATTAATTATTCATCCAGTGGCCAGTTATTGATTATCAAATGGCTTGTTTTACTCCATGAAATAATCTACTACTTTAAAATATTTTATACACTAATACTAATTTAAAATATTTTAAAAATAAAGCTACTTTATAATCACTGTTAAAATAGGTCAGCTCTCTCAATTTTTGCACCAGGCTGTTCCGCACTTCAGTCTCAGGGTAATGCACTTTTCCGACCYGCACTTAAGCATGTTCAGCAAAGGGGCCGACCCGAGCACGGCAGCCAAATGCTAGAGTGAGATTCCTCAGCAGTGCAGACACTTGACTAAGAGCTCTGTGTTCTCCTTCGCTGAGAATTACACACAGCTTGAAATATGTGCCTGGGGGGCTGTGCCTGGGTCAGTCGCTGCTGCCAGAGCGCCGCGCAAGCCGTGCATCACCTTGGCAGGGCCGGACCGCATCCCGCTGGCCAGCCCGGGTAGGGAGGCAGTGAGCTGGCAAAGCCGTGGAAGCAGCCACAAGTCACTTCTTTGGCTGCTTAGTCGTTCTCTAGGTAGGCAGTGGATCCGCTTAGTAAGCTTGATTTTGCGTGGTGCTAAGCTAGCTTAAGCACTCCTGAGTAATGCTGAGGGCAGTTGTATTCCCTGATTGCCTTATAACTGCTTTCTCTTGGAGACAAGAAAAATAAAAGGCGACAAAGATCCATCAGCTTTCCTCTTCTTTAGCCCACTCCTCCATAAGCCAGAAAGGCCACTTTTCCATCTTAAAACAGAAGGTGTCCCTCCAGAGCTACTCCATAAATAGGACAAGTGTGCGACTTCAGCTAGTCCTTTCCTACCGTGTTGGAACTCTTGCCACAAGAATTGGCTCAAATAAACAAATGCTTGTGGCCCTTGTGAGTATTTTTCCCCAAGAATACTGGCCTTTACAAAAAAAACCCTATGTATTAGGTCTTAAGCCTCTGATTTTCAGTGTCCTGTCTATTTTATGCTCTGGAATTTCCCTTCTCTTCACATTATGAACTGATTTCAATATAGGTTCTCACAAGACTCCTACGCAGATAACTCTAAGCCTTGGGTATCTGCATGCCAGCTTTCAAGCCCACGATTGCATTTCATGATGTGAAATGTTTTGTTTGGGTACCAGGAATTTGGGCTGTGAAATAAACCAGTTAGAATTCCACAGATGCCAGAATAGCTGGTGTTTCTCTGTGAAGAGGTAAGGACATCCTTTTTCATCATTTTCAGCTATTTAGGTGGTCTTCATTTTTTTATTTTTACACACAAAAGAGAGATGCTAATTCCACTGGTTTGGGTAGAATGGAGAGGAATAAAAAAGAGTAAAAAGGAGTTAGCATTTTTTCTGCCTGACACTAACCAGTGATGGATTTTTAGAGGAACCCAAAGCTAGGCTTAAGAAAGAATTTTGAGCTTAACACTTCTTCAAAACAAACTGGCATAAATATGAAATACTGTTGTGAGTTCATCTGAGTTTTTCTGTTCCTGCCTTGTTATTTAACACAGACATTTCATTGTCAGCCTTTTTCCTGAAATCTTTGGGAATMCCTATAGGAACGGCATCAAGTAAAGCATTCATCCTGGAGAGAGGATGCAACTCGGACATCTGGACAGCAATTCCTCTGCCTGAACAAGGAGTGCTGTGAGAGCCTCTGCAAAGTGCCTGATTGAGACCAGAAAGGCGCAGTAGGTCATCAAGACCTGGGGACATGGGTATTGAATGCCTAGAAGTTCCCAGTAGGACTTTTGGAGCCTTGTTAGTATTTTTCAAGGCATTTTTTGGGTCACCATCCAGGGGCTGATTCAGACAGGAGGGCTGGTAGCAGGAGGAGGCAGTGTCAACACCAGCTTTGAGAGGAGGAAATATTTAGGAGGTGCAGGAGGAACTAGCACTGAAAGTAATGAACATTTGCAAGGAAGGCGACATTCCCACTTGGTATCTGCCAATGAGCTGTTCTCTGGGACCTGTAAATCTGGAGCTTTTAATGGGTTTTCATTCACATTCTGTGCCGTTKTTGATTTCCTATTTGGATTCATCTTGAGTTTTGGGTGAAACTCAGTATAGGCAGAAACAAGTCCATAAAGTTGGGGAAAGAGTAAAAAATATTAGTGCAGGTCATTGCAGAGAGGAAGCAAAGGCAGTGATGCCTCACCTCAGAAACAGGCTGCCATGCAGTTACATGCCTTACAGTTTGCCATGCGCCACAAGTGGGGGTATTGCAGGACACTTACCTTAAATCTAAAAAGAAARTGCTAAACACAATTAATACACATGTGATACTGCTCTCAGAAGAAAACAGAAGTATTCAAACCACCRATTAGACATTTTCAAAATGTATTTCACTGGTATTACAAGCTTTTTAAGGTTTTTGATAATTAAGAATGACAACATTGCAATAAATGTTGTTCAGCTTATATCAGGACTCCTAGTTTCATCTTTGTATGGATTTTCGTTGTAATTTTTCTCATGGCCAAAGGGATCTTTCATTTCATAAGCCTCCACTTCTTCATTTTTTCACAAAAGCTGTTGAAGTTTTGCCAGTGACTTCAGAGGTAGAGAACAGGAACTACTAACGTGTAGGATGTGTGGAAACCCTAGTTAGTATCTATAGATCACACTGAGGTAGTCAGAAGATTATGTTGAAGAAGCAGAAGCTATATACTTATTGATCAATTGCTACTGTATCTGTCATCATCACCTGATTCACTGTTGGGAGCCTCACAGAAAGTCAAACGGCAGCTGAGCGACCAAATGTCCTTTAAGCAGTGGGTTACAAGTTCTGAATATCACTGTGTGTCATAAAGGTTAAAATCTTGATATCTCTCTGGAGTCCTTCTCACATTAACATTCTCACTGGTGGGTTTGCATGAGTGTTGCAAAAAAAAATTATTTTGAGAAAAAAGGCAGCCATAAACACTTTGCTGTTGCTTTATATGGAAGGTGTACAACCATTACAAAGACTGTTCAGAGTTAAGGTCAGCAGGCTGACAGACAGAGAGGCGTAACCTTGAGAGATGTCCTGATAAAACAGTTCATCCTGTGAAAGACCACCTGAAGGCCTAATGGATTTTCCACTGCAGCAAACTGCCCAAGGTTTCCATTGGCTACTGCTTGCAAATTTTTGAGGTTGCTCAACATGCCTGAGAACTTTGCAAAGAGCTGTAGGTATTTGTCAAAGCCTTTGAGGTGCCTGAGTTTCTATTCCACAGAAAATTTCAATATTTCATTTTTTTCTTTCACAGTCCGTGCAATTTTTGAAAATTTGCTATAGAAAGGAAATGGAGAAAGTCTGATTTAGAACGGTGAAATATTTCCTTTGGATGGGATCACAAAATTGAACTAGAAAAATATTAGAAAGTATAAAGTATACCAGTATAGCACATGAGCTGGAGACCAGATAAAATCAGCAGCATGTGCTAATAGAAAAGCCAAAGCAGAAAAAGGCACAGATATAAAATCCACATGAAATGATCTCCRTTGTTTGGATTGAACATTTCCTCAATATCAATGGGCTCAGACGAAACACTTCAATTTTGCCAAAACTGCTTTCTGGCAGAAATCGGCTCTACGGGAACGCTTTTGACAAGCTGGGGAGCGTGTGCTCCAAGTGATTCCCCTTGTGCTTTGTGGTTTCCATCCTCGGTGCAGTGAGCGCWGGGCGAGCCGCATTCATTCATCTGCCCCTCCATAGAAACATGTGTCCAATTTGAGCTCACCATGAAGYGACACACTGCCCACAGCTGCCTGCCGGGCGTGTGGGACGGCAYGGGAATACCCCCTTGGCACCCATCCCATGACGGCCCTGCTCCTGCAGGAACAAACCCCACCGTGTGCCCGAGGGCACCAGCCACCAAGTGCCTCCTTCTGGAGACACGGGCAACTCGAGCTCGCCTGGGGACACTCTCAGGCATTTCCTTCCCTTGATGATTTCTTTCTTTCTGAGATGAAAACCGCTACCTCCGGGCTGAGCACTGCAAGCCAACAAGCCCATCCCGGAGTCCGGAAAGGGTTAAGGCAGCAGCTGGAGAGGTTTGGGGTGACGTCGTGCTTCTGGACGCCTGAGAAGTCTCTTGAAGGTAGTTCCCCTCTGGTGAGGATGGGAGCGAGCCGAGGTCTGAAACCCGAGATGCCTCGCAGCCCTCAGCCGCCGAGGTCCCAGTAAAGCGGCTTGCCTGCCTTCCCCTCCGGAGCAGCGGCTGCGCGGCGCCGGGCCGGCAGCATGGAGCGAGCGCCCTGGACACGCGTGGCGCTCGCCCTCCTGCAGCTCCTGCTGGCCGCCGGCTTGCCCAGAGGTACCGTAAGCGAGCGCGCGCTGCCCTCCGCGCGGCACGGCCGAGCGGGCGCCTCCCGCCTGCACCGTCTCAGGGGTCCGGTCTCCTGCGCTGTCATGGGAAGCGGAGCGCTCCGCGGGGATGCGAGAGCGAGAAAGAAGGGGCTTTGCTTTATTTCTTTCTTTCCTGCCGGCTCGGAACGTGGGGGAGGCTTGTCCAGGGATAACTTCCAGACAGACTTAATAGCCTTAAAGAGAAACAACTGGCTGGGCTTAGTCGCCAGTGGCCATCAAGAGAAGGGTACGCACTCACTTCACTTACTACTGCTTTATTTTTTCAACACTCAGTGCTAAGGAAATGATGATAAAAAGAGGCATTTAAGCCTCTGAATTGAAAAACGTAATTTGTTTAGGTTGGCAAGACAAAGACTTTCCTCTTCAGCCCCAACACCAAGAATGAAGGGAAGGGAGTAAAAAAAAGTAAAGGAAAGAAGGAAAACAAAAGCTACACRTTGTTTCCGAACTGGTCGTTAGCCCTGCCAATATTATTCATTCAAAGGGGAAGCCTCCCAGAAGTCCATCTTTATAGGCAAGTCTTGTTCTGTGTTTTTGCTGAACCAGCACACTCAGTTTCTCCTTGATAAGGTGAAACAAAAAGTGCACGCTGGTGGACACAGGCTTGGCTTGCGCTCAGGGTGCCCATGGCACGCGCTGCCCATCAGGGTGCCCACGGTGTGTGTTGTCTGTCAGGGTGCCCGGTCTGTCAGGACGCCCGTGTCGCACACTCTCTGTCAGGGTGCCCATGGTGTGCAGTCTGTCAGGGTGCCCATGTCGCACACTCTCTGTCAGGGTGCCCGTGCTGCGCACTGTCTGTCAGGGTGCCCCTCGGTGCACGCCGTGTGTGCCTGGAGAGGTGGCTGCAGGGACCACCTGCGTCTGGTTGGTGCCCAGCATCGCCCAGCATCGCCATGCGGGCGTGCAGGTGAGGTGTTGACCRCCTCCAGATTGCCTCAGGTGGATGTAAACAACCTGGTGTAGACAACCGGGCCCTGCAGCCGTCTCGGAGGGCCCACAGCCTGCACAGGGCAAGCCCCGAGCAAGGGCTCACACTAAGCCTGGTGGCACAACCCCCTTCCCGCCAACACAGCCGGGCAGTGTGAGAAACAGCGGGCAGAGCCTGCGGGACCCATGTCCAGGCAGCGCAGTGAGCCCCGCTCCCGTCTCCCTCTGCCTCTCCCAGTGTCCTGCCCTGACCCGAGTGTCCCCAGGGCTGCAGGGGGGCGCCCAGCGCAGGGGACAGTTTGGGAGTGTGATGGCCTTAGCATGTCAGGGCAGCTTGGAAAATCGCTTTGCCTCCTCCCTGCAGATGTATCCAATTTTTGTCTGTGTTTATCACACCCAGTTGCACAGGGCTTGCCTCGAGAGTTGGGGGCAGGAGTCAGGGGAGGTCTGGGAGTTGATTTTTGGAATAAACTTCCAATGCAAGTGACTCATATTTCCTTAAAAAATATATGTGTGTTTGTGTGTGTCTCTGCCTATCTAAATCCTTCCCAAGCCCTCTCTCCCTCCTGCGCCGTCCTCTGTCTGGAGGAGCGGCGCACTCAGACACATCCAGATGCGTTCAATCCCGGCGAGCGGGTTACTCCAGTTCACACGTTCGGGTTCCCCGCACGGACAAAGCCTGTGGGATCAGCTCTCCACGTCAAGGGCGCCCTGGGAGCCCTTGTGCTGGGCCCTGAGGCCGCCTCCAACCCTGAGGGCTCCCAGGATCATGAGAGCCCAGCAGATGGGATGCTCTGCCCGTGGATGGGGACAGGGATGTCCTCGGTGGCACCCATGTGTGGTCCCTGGCCAAGGATGGATGCGGGAGGCAGGTGCCCTGTGGACATCCCACCGTCCTCTGTTAGGGCTGTGCTGTGCCCACTGCACTCCAAATCTCAAGCTGTTACATGGAAAAAGCACCCAAGACAAGCCTGGCCCCAGTCCTCCGTGTTTAGCACCAGTGCCTTGCCATGCTGTGTGTGCTCATGGGTCTAAATGCCACAGCTGGCTCTTCTCCACAGATTCCCAGATGTTCTCATATGCTTCCAAAGCCCATCTTTGTGCCCCTTGCTCCATTCCATGAGCTCTCGTCTCATGGGCTCTCTATCTCAGTGATGCTCTTGCTATCTCCARAATGCCACATCTGTATTTCCTTGTCTTGCAGCATAGGAAAAAAAATTCTTCATGATGGTGTTAGCGTAATTTTCCTGGCCAGAATATGCTTCTCCTGGCCAGAAAGAAATCCAGGCCTGATGGGTAATATAATGACCTCTGAGTTTTGGTCTAATCCTGGCTTTTCTACCCTGTTACAGCCCTTCTGAGACAAATATATGATGCCACAGGGCCAACAGTAAGATCACAAATGGCATTTCACAATTACAGAGAAGAATCTGAGGAAAGGGAAAGTTTAGGGCAAATTTATTCAGTTTGTTTTAGATACTAAAAACATCCTGCTTTATGGCATGGATGGCCTGTAATTTAAAGCCAGCCATGACAAAAAAAAAATACAGTAAGAGGAAGCTGTGTGGTGTTTTGAGGCAAGGGGAGGATGCATGATATTTGACCTGGAATGGGATCTGAGATGTGGTGGAGATAGACACTTTCTGCAGTGTCCTGGGCCGGGGGCCCAAGCTCTCTGCCTCTGAAGGGAAGATAGGCAAAGGACAAGGCTCAGTATAAGAAAATTGGGGAAAAGAGCATTTCTACTTGGGGTGTGCGGTGTACAGGCATTTTTTTTACATGGTATTTTTACCACCATTGGTAAAGTTCTGCTGAGACATAGGAGAAAGGAGAAGTTTCTAACAGGAGCAAGAATCTTCTCCTAGTACAAGTCGCCCACCTCCTTGTCAAGCCCCCATCAGTAGTGGGTAGAGAGGCGAGATGAGGAGATGCAGGGCCTGCAGATTTACCATAAGGGGAAAACAGGGGGCACCAGCATAACCGGGTGGCCATGAGAGCAGAGGCAATACTGACTGAGGGGCAGTGGGGGCACTGAGGCTTCAACCTGCAGAAAGATTTAACGGAGAGTCCTGCAGAGTTAACAGTAAAAGCCAGAAAAACCCAGAGCTGTCTGTGTTCATGTAGTTTATACATTGACCACCAGAATACCTTCAGAACGGGCAACTTCTAGACTTTACGAAGAGAAAGCAGAATTTTCGCATGGTTTTCCTTTCAGTTACACTAAGATACTTGATTTTTATTATGGGCAAAGCAAAAGAGGCAGTGTGGGGAGAGATACAAGCTTTGGAAGTCATACTGGAAATACTGTTAATGACCCAACAGAGACCTCCAAAATGCTTTTTTATTGAACCAATAATTCAGCTCTCCTTGGAGCAAAACTGTTGGGAGTTTGTGACTTGCTTATCATAGCTGAGCTGAGAGCAGAAGCTTTGGCATTTAAGAAAGGCACTGCTATTAGCCCATTTGACTCAACACAGGAGCACGCTGAAGGTAATCTATGGCCTATGGAACTTCACAGCTATTTACTTCTGAAAACTGCAGCTACTCAACGCTGTATGACAACCGAAAACCTGGGCAAGACCCTTATATTCAAAAACATCGGGCAGATTCCACTTCTTGCGTCAAAGAAGAATTTACATTAGCCTTTTTATTTATACAAACCATGACCTGAATTTTTAAAAAGGCAGAGCTGAAGACAAAGGTGGTCTCATCCAGCAGAACACAGCTGTACTTACACCAGGCAGTTTTCAATGCATTCCTTAAATAGAATATATATTCTGTAGTAGATTAGCTCRTTTTCAGCACAATCCTGCATTTAGGACTTAAAAAAGGCAGGCAGTGGAATTCATGSACATTTATTAAGCTGCCAGCACCACCTTAGTATAGTAGATTTCTCCTGTGTTCACAAGCTGTTCTTGCATTTTCTTATAGAAACAGTTTCACCGTTTTTTCTTTCCACTCTTCCTGCTATGTGAAAACACACACTAATAGCTGTGAAAAGATGCTAACTGACTCACCAGGAGAAGCAGTCTGATTATTCAGGAGAGTCTCCAATCCATAAAGTACGCAGGATGAGTAAAACTAAAACAGGGATGGATTTTAGCTGCTCTTCTGATCAGCCTGGCTGCTAAAATGAATAATGGAGACATAATTTCCAAAGCAAAGCAAGTGTTTTTAGAGAAAGCRTTAACCTCTTCAACCTCCTAACCCATCTGGTATGAAAATGGGCATCATTTGCACAAGCGGCTATCTGAGGCAAAAAGAGGTTAAAAATAAAGACCTACATTTACTGTCATTATTGCTTATTTGAGGTGCAGTGTTTCCTAATGGTTCATTAAAAGTCTGTTAGAGAGAACATCTCTTACTTCCTCAGGTCTGTTTGTCTGGCCAATGAATAAAATCTTGCCTCTATTGAAGTTAGTGTTTTGCTATTCAACGGAGTGGAGCTACAGTTTCACCCAACGTGTTTCTCATTTCCAGGTGACAAATGCCACAGCAGCTGCATTTTTTAGAGCTTTTGTTGCTATTCACGTCAGGTCTGCACACACAGCACATATGGGATGGGGCCCAGCTTACATACCAGCCCTGAGAAAGTAGAACCGAATAAGAAAAGAGCAAGATAAAATAATAATAAAAATGAGATAGACCTACAGAGAAAGAAAATAAATTGGCTCTCACTAGGTTTTACCTCAATCTATCAGAGCTGTTTTTCCTTCAAATGAAAAAGCTTCATTTTAGTGTTATTAAATGGAAGAACATTCTCTGACAAGAACCTTAAGAAACTGCTCCTTCAGATTCAAATGTTACCTGCTTCTGTGCGAGGCAGTCATTGCTACTGATCATCATGCTGAAAACGTAAAATGCGATAAATAAAAAAGAGCATTCTCTAACTGCTGAAACCTGTACTGGTTGAACAATCGTTTTCATATAGTGGTCATTCATGGACCTTTTTACAGTCATATCTCTTTTTATCTGCTCTTATTTACAATAAATTTCTAATGTGTAGAGCACATTTCATAACAATTTGAAATAAAACCTCTTTGAGCCTCAGTAGTGTTATATCAATACGCTGAAGGATAAATTGGGGCATCGAAAGAGAGCTCATCTCTGCCRGAGAACAGAATAGACTTGTAGGATGGGACATCAGCTCAGAGCAAGATATGGATGTCTTTACAAATCACTTTCTCCTGGTAGATAGGATGCAGGTTTTTGTCTTTTGAAGGAATAAGGAGCACATTTAGGTTGTAAACTCATCTTTTTTTTTGGCAAGGAAGAATGAAGGCTGTAGACTAGTCTTCTGATCAGTCCTAGACTTCTAATCAGTGCTCTGGCCCCTCCACACAGCAGCTAATGCCAGCACAAAGATGGGAGTAGGGGTGGGAACTTGGAGAGATGGAGCAGTGAAGAGTGCCCCATTTCACCAGCATGTGTTTGTCAGCTTAATATGACTAGAGAGCTGCAAAATGCTAAAAAAAAAGTCGTTCTTCCAGAGAATTGAAAGACATAGAGTTAATTGGTGTAATCAGGCTTATTTCAATACACCTCAGTTCTTAGCTGTAGAATTTTCCCAGGTAAGACCCTTTCCTATCCAGTAAGCTGTTTGTAACTCTGACAGATCCACCACAGCAAGACACCCCACAGCGTGCTGAAGCTCACGCGCTGAAGCCCTGATCTGCTCTCTGGCCTTCCCCGAGGCAGGATCGTGCTGGTGCCTCAGCTCCTGAATCACCAGAGTTTAAAGCCAAACTGCCAAAAAACAAACCTGAACAAAAAACAAAGCCAAAAACAAACCTGAAGCTGCTTCACTTGGGCATCTCAAGCTGCAAACTGCAGCGGATTAGGAGCTCCCTTGTATGTGGACCTTAGGAGCTCCCTTGTATGTGGACCTTAGGAGCTCCCTTGTATGTGGGGAGCTCCTCATTTGCTTCTGCACCCTCCAACACACTGTACTGTCTGCCTTGCTCCCAGATTTCCCATCTACAGCCTTCCTGGAGACAAAAAGGAATAACTCACTGCAGTTTGGACCACTGTCTTACATATCTTCTGCCACCACCACACAGGAGCCTCTCTTCTTCTTTCCTCCTTTCCTTTTTTTTTTCCTTCTTTATATGTCTGAAGAACATTTTGTTTTATTTTAATTTCCTTTGCAAGGTCAAATTCAGCTTGACTTTTGGCAGTCCTCCCTTCATCCTTGAGCTCTAAGACACAGCTTTCTTTGATGATCAGACTTTTTTTCCATCCCTCACAGGTCTGCGCTTTTCCCTTGAATGAGAGATTTGACCGGGCTCTCTGTATATCCCCCAGGACTCATCACCATCCTTTCCGACTGAGCTCGTGTTGAATGGATCTAGTGCTTTGAGATGGCCTTATCCTTGCAGCTATTTTTTATTACTTGGGCATCCTCTTTGAACTCCCTAGCATAAGCATAAGTAACAACCCTCCAGCCTTCAGGACAAGTGTTAATGGAGCCTGCACTAGGAAAGTTCTGGCTTTTCAGAAGGGTGCAGTAAAAGCTACCCTTTTGGAAGGTGGCATTTTTATTCAATTGCTAACAATATTTCTGTCAAACCTCCATCCTGACCCTTTCCAAGTACTAATAAAAGAATTTCTTGTAGGGTTTTTATCACCTCATTTTCCGAGGTCCTGCAGTTTGGAATAGGATCATATTTGAGGTCTGGCAAGGGGAGAGTTGTCTGAGTCATGTGTGCGCCCAGACCACGCGGATGATAGGAAAAACAGACACATTTGTGTCAGGGAGAGTATTACTGCACTGCAGAGTGCTCGAGCAGCTCTGCTGCATGCCAGGCTGGCTGGCCCAAGCACTTCTCTTGGCTGAGGGAGTCAGCACCTTTTTGGAAAGATGAAGATGAAACAAGAGGCAAACGAGAGAACCGTGTGCCGCAGCATATGAAGGATGCAAGGCAAACCACAGCTCTTTGCTGCAATTTTGTTGGGGAGTGGGTGGCAGTAGAAGTGCAACAGCACAGCAGATTAAAACCCTATTTGCCCCAAAGTTTTTATAGCACAGCAGCYCCCCGAGCTCCCCTCACACAGCTCAGCCTTCTCCTTGCTCAGCCCTTGGGGCTCCTGCCCACACTGCTGGTGGGGACAGGCTGCAGGTCTGCAGAAAGGTGCTGCAGGCTGTGACCCGCTGCAGAAAGCCTTGCGGGTCTGGAATGCTTCCCTGTGCCCCAGAGGAGTGCCTGGATTTAGGGGGCTTTTCTTCCATCACTAAAATCCCCTGAGTTAACCCACTGTTTGTTTGCCTGTGCTGCGGTTTGTCTGTCSCTTCCGGCTGAACGTTTTGCACGGGTTGTCAGGCAGCTCCTTGGGCTGCTTCCCGACGCAGGGTGGGCATGGCCGGCCCCGCGGCACGGCCGGAGCCCGGAGAGCCCCGTGCAGCCCCACAAAGCCAGGCTGCCCTGCAGCTCCTGTGCTCTTTGCAGCCTCCTCCTCTTCCATTCGGAGGCAATAGCTGGAAATAAGAGCAAGTCCCTGGCGGGGAAGTCGTTTCTGCCCCCAAACTCCCATGGAGCAGCCAGCTAAGTCGGCATGCCACCCACTCTGGGTGGCAGGGTGGCTCTGAATGCGGTGGCTCCCGCGCCAGGGACGGGGGTGCCCCTCGTGCACCCCCAGCCTGGGCTTCCCCTGCCCCTCGTGTAGCTCCCCAGAGACACCTGCGCAAAAGCAACGGGAGCCGCTGCTAGCAAAGAGGTGCTGTCAAGTCTTCACGCAAATTTATTTAACAAATTGCTTCTCCTGAACTCGGGAATAATCCGTTTTGTGCCTTCTGTAAGGAAAATCCCAGAGAAGATCCTTTCAAAAAAAATCTCAGACCCACAAACTTCTTTGTTGTGGCTATATGTGTTGCCCAAACTGCAGTACCTGAGAACTTGAAAGGGAATTGAATTGGCAATAAATCAAAAGGCAGGCTATTTTATTGACTCTGTTGATACAAGGGCAAGAAGTGAGCAAACCGAATTTCTAGGTGACAGCAAATTTATTTCTATAATTCCTCAAGGGTCAAGATCTGCTGCTACCATCTTAACRCAAGGCATTACCTTAAACTCATCTTACACAAACAGATCTATTGAATTCAATGTGAAAAACTGGGGTATCTGCTCCTTCGTCCTGTTGCATACACAAGCTGTACCTATAAAAATAAATACACGCACAATGTATATAAATATATGCATGACATTTTATAGCATCACAGACAAATGTAGGTTGAAAGGGGCCTCTGGAGGTCATCAGGACTTGTCCTCTCAGAGTAGTGCTAACTTTGAAGTTACATTAAGTGGTTCATGACTTTATCTAACCAACTTTTGAATCTCTCCAGGGAKAGGGACATGCCCTAGTCATCCCAGTACAACTTTGTCTGTGAACATTTGGATCAATTTAAAGATAACACTTTGTCTTGGGAAATTTACAAACACAGCCCAAATGGAAATAGCCATTTTATTTAATAGGCATTAGCAATCTCGAGGGAAATTACATTTCTGTCTTCAGCTGGGAGATCCAAGAATTTGAAGGAAGCTTTGCAAAATCTTCTGAGCATTGGGTAGCTATTTATTACTCAAACTTTTGTGTCTTTCTTTGAGTAAGAGTGATACCCTCCATCCCCATACACCACAGAAACAGCTATTTTCAGTGATGTACAGTGAGAAGTATCAAACTKAGTGTCAGTTCTAATAAGATAATTAGACACGTGTAATCAATTTGCTCTGGAATCTGAATCAGATGCAGCTCACAGATATATGGCTTCATTAAAAGAGAGTAATAGGCATAGGCTAACAAGTCCCAACATAGTCAAGTTGATGGACTGCTGTTCTAGGAATGAGAAGGTTGGAGTCTAATTCCTGGCTCTGCTCTTGTTTTTCTCTGAGACCTCGAGCAAAGTCACTTCACCTCTTCCTCCTTCACTTTCCCATCTGGTAAAAAGGGCTTTGTGAGGCAAGTTGAGATCTATGGGCAAAAAAAAAAAAAAAAGCTCTATAATTGCTGAGCACTAAGATTATTTTGATGCAAGAATTTATTATTGGAATAAAAAAATTACAGAATCTGACCAAATGCCAGAGCAGCTTTCTTCTTTTTTTGGAATGGTTGTGGGGTGGGGAAGGAGGAGCAGAGGGGAATGGGAAGGTTTTAGAATAAACTGCAACCTTATTTCTGAAGTCAGAACTGTGATAGCATTTCCAGTTGTCTCTATGTCAGGCACAAAAAARGGATTCATTCTGAGGAGTCTGAAGGGGTAAATTTAATTTCCTAGCCAAATTAAAAAATGAAGAAATTGTTGGTGGTCCCTTTTTGATGGACCAAGTAAATATCATTAAGGAAAAAAGATAAACCTCCAGGAATCAGGCTTCATTAGGCCATGGAGAATCAAGTGAGACAGATCAGGAAGGTTCAGCAGCGGGGAGCTAAAGCAGACGTTGTAATTAGATTATGAGGCACAAAGGAATGAAGAAAGACCTTGTGTGCAAAGGGAACCAGGTACAGCCACGCTGTTCTCCTTTAGAGTCACGGTGGCTTGTTGCAACAACAATGCAGCTCTGTCACTCAGCGCTTAAAACAAAGGAAAAAAGGATATTACCCAGCCAAAACAAAAGAAGACAAAAAGGGGAAGGCAGAGGGAAGAAGAAAGAAAGAGTCTCATTATGTTTCTTTCACGTCTCATCTTTCTAGTCTGCTCCCACACTTTTTATCATGAGACGCCGTGAGCCCCGCCGTCAGGGCTGCCAGGCAGCTAAGGGCACGCTGACAGCCCCGTGCGCTCGCTCGGTCTCAATCTGCAGCATTTCAGCAGCACGCCGGTGCTGCAGAGCCTGTGGCAGTCTGAGCTATCTCAGTGTGGTTTCTTAAAAGGGCACTTGCAGAATGGCTTAAATATCATCATATAAAATTATGTTAAATAATAAAAGATATCAATGTTATAAGAAATGCTCAGATTAAATAAAGCTTTAAAAATAATGRAAAATCTTGTTTCTTTAGGCAGTGAAACCAAGTGTAGCACTGTGTGCTTCTGAGGGAAAATAGGGAGTGAAAGTGGCTAAACCACAATGGGTCTTTCCTTTGGACACCCTAGTCCTTGGGATTAGCAGATTCAAACAGGGGACACAAAAAAATTGCTACCATAATCTAAATAATTTAAGGTAATCTAATAATTAATCTAATAATTTAAAAAAATCTAATAACCTCTAAATAATAGAGGTTTAAAAAAGAGTTTTTCATGTGACCACATTTCCCCATATTTTTTTTAATTGCTTTTCTCAGCGCAGGAGTGGGAGGGCCTTACAGGAACGAACCAAACATATTCCCTAGCTCCGGGCTGTCTGCCTCTGCCCAGCACTGCAAAACGCTCTGTGTGTAATTTAGACACCCAAACTGACCTTATATTTTGCCTGTGTGTTACCACAGTTTGGAATTTCCTATGCTGAAAACTTGGGACAACCTCATGCCATATATAATCTGACTGTATAYGGATAGGTAACGTTTTTTTCCATCTTCTCTCTCTGCTCCCACTGCCCTCTTCCCTGCTGGCAGAGTACACGGTGATTAATGAAAACTGCCCCGGAGCAGAGTGGAACATCATGTGTCGGGAATGCTGTGAATACGACCAGATTGAGTGCGTCTGTCCAGGACGCAAGGAAAGAGTGGGCTACACTATTCCCTGCTGCAGGAATGAGGATAACGAGTGTGACTCCTGCTTAATCCACCCAGGTAGGTTGGCAGTCCTGCTGTGCCCCGGGGACCTTTGGCTGTCAGGTARCTGCTGGGCAGGGGGCACACGGACCTGCCTGGGTGACGGGCTGCCTGGTGTCTCCTCAGGGACTCTCTCTGCTGGCCCTTGCACAGCACTCTGCCTAACTGGACAAGACATKTTAGCACTATGCCTCTAGAAACAAGACCTTCCACCAGAAGGGTCCTCAGGGCTTCTTGGGCAAACTTTGGAGCTGCCCACGGGTGATACTGCAGCTGATTTTAGGGCAGGTACTCAGGGATGAACTGTATTTTCAGAGCAAGAAGGAAGAGGGGATGAGGAAGTCTATGTAGCAAGAAGGAAAGGAGCAAAGGTAAAAGTAGAGGGAGACAGGGCCAGGTCAGGAGAAACTGGAGACACTTGGCCTGCATCTGCACCCACATTCAGACTGCTGAGAGAAGCATCTATACTGGAAGCAATGAGATTTGGAGGTTCAGGCCTCTGATCAGTGGGAGATGGGAGATGGGCCCCAGATCTCAGGGAATGAGATCTCCCAAGGTTTGAGGCTGGAGRTTGGGTACAGTGCACGGAGGGGAAGCGGCCAGCACCACAGGAGTCACAGATGTTGTCTCTATTTATTGTGAAAAGCAGAGGCTGCTGCTCTCTCCTCACCCCGGCTCGCCRTTAACACGCTGGCTCTCCTTCCAGGCTGCACCATTTTTGAGAACTGCAAGTCCTGCCGCAACGGCTCCTGGGGAGGGACCCTCGACGACTTCTACATCAAGGGGATCTATTGCGCCGAGTGCCGGGCCGGCTGGTACGGAGGGGACTGCATGAGTAAGTGTCCGTGCGCAGCGCCACGGGCGCAGGAGCCGAGCGGTGCCGCGCCAGCTCCCGCTGTGCCGTGGCTCTCCCAAGGGCCGCAGGCAGCAGGAGCAGCAAAGCAGGCAGCAAGGAGATCCACAGCAGGGAACAGCTTCCCCCTGAAGCTCGTCCGCTAGAGACTGGCCAGGCCCCAAGGCAGGGGAGTTTACAACACTGCTAAACTTCCGCTCTTTTTATTTTAAAACTTTAACTACTGTGAGGCTAGAGATCTTCTGTTCTCTGCATTTCTTCTGGCATATGTCAGCATAACTGATCCCCAGAGGCCTTCAGAGAAGCATAAACATTTACAAAGCGCATCTGTATTGAAGTGCTTCTCCTCCATCCTCCCCCAAGCGCCGGGCGGCCGAGCTAGCCCCACCAAAGGCCCAGTGCTCCCCCCTTCACCCTGCTCCAACACGTCCCAAGGCAGCCCAGGAAAATACAGCGCCCGGCAGTGCTGACTGCCTCCTGACGCACCAGGAGTGCTTTGGGCTCTCCTGGTGCTATCTCAAGGGTTTGTTCCAGTGTACACAGCCCATTTTGTCCTGGATTTTGCTAAGCTGCTCTTCCCAACGCTATCTTCCAATAATGGATTTTATAAGCTAATTGGATGAAGTTTGAAACATGTTGTTTCCTTTATCAAATTCCCATTGATGAAAGTACAACCTTTCACCAGCCCTCCTTCAATTTTATTGACTGCCTTTTTGTTCGTGTTTCACTGGCAGGGGTGAGAGCAGGCCTGCCTTTCCTTCTCTGATCCGCTCATTATTCTGCGCACCTCAGTTTCACCCTCTCCTAGGCACAGATTTTAAGGCAACAATTTAATCTGCTTTCCTATCTAACATGGTCCATGACCATTCAGGAGGTGAAAGCAAACAAAATAAAATCATTGTTTTAAAGAGCAGAACGTCAGGGATCAGCATGTTTCAGCAGCAGGTTTAACTCARCCTTGGCTTTGGAAATTGATAAACTGAGTCCCTTGCAATTTACGGTGTGATTTCTGATAGCACTTTAAAGGTCCATTTGCTCTGGGTCGATGCTAAAGCTCCCCTGGCACTTTTTATAAGAGTAGAGCCAGGGAAGAATCATTAACTCATCTAATCCTTCCTCCCTGTGCCAGAGCACATCGGCTGCCTACAGTGTATTTCAGCCCACTCGTGTTTTAAAGCAAGMGCAACCTCACACTGAGGCCCATTAGGAGGTTTTTGTAAAACTGGCCCAGCACAGGGCTGGTGTTTTTGCTGCTACTTGCTCTTTTGAATGAAGTGGTGAGGAAATGGGCTTTTCTGGGCAGCTCTGCGGTCCCTCAGAGAGCAGACAGGCTGCGACGGGCAGCGCTCTCCTCTGTGTGCAGAGGTGCTGGTGGGCACAGCACACCCTGGGGCTCCCTCACTGGGGCTCCCAGGGCTGGATCACGGGTCTGTGCGCAAGGGGCCCACAGCCGTGCCCGGTGCCCACGGGCTCCTGGCACTGGGCCTGTGGGGTGGGCCCAGGGGACAGCGCCGGGGCTGAGGGAGCAGCAGAGCACTGACCCAGGGCTTTGGGAGAGGAGACGGAGCAGGAGACATCTCCTTTCGGTACCTGAGCGATCACATCTGGAACTTTGCAGGCTCCTCTGGGCACCTAGCCAGAGGCAGCATGCCAGTAAATCCAGGGAATTCCAGGGAGCACAACCAAAGGAAGTGGGGGCTGTGACCAGCCCRTGGGGCCTGCACTGACTGGGCTGCCGTGCCCGTGTGGCTCTGCTTTGAAGTTTACAGCTGCGGGAAGCATCACGCAGCAGCAGCCAGCCACGGGGGCCTTCCTGGCAGGCCCTTGTGACCCTTGCAGGGTTTTCCCAGGCCATTTTTGCCCGCACCTTTTCACCTCTGTGCACCTAGGGCAGCCCAAGGGACTCTCCCTGCTCTGGGGCAGGCTRCCCCCGGGTCCCCCTGCGCTTGCCTTTGTCCCTGAAGGGGTGCATGGGCTGGCGGTGGCCACTCCTGCGTGATGGCCGGGGTGATGTCCCGCATCCCGGCTCCCCTGTCCCGTTGCCCGGCTCTCCCGTCCCGTAGCCCGGCTCCCCTGTCCCCGCATCCCGGCTCCCCCGTCCCGCATCCCGACTCCCCTGTCCTGCTGCCCGGCTCCGCCGTTCCCGCATCCCGGCTCCCCGGTCCCGCAGCCCGGCTCCCCCGCGGCCGCCGCCGGGGATCGCGGCGTTTTGTCTCCCTCTGGCGGGGCCGGCGCT
>NW_020454649.1:2644397-2683880 GCF_003342845.1 Nothoprocta perdicaria
CGCGTGGCTGGCGCGCGGCCCGGGGCGGCTGGCCGGGCAGGAGGGGAGCGCGGGGCCGGGCCCGGCGCGGGTTTGCGGGGCGCCGCGGTGCCCCCTCCCGTGCAGGCCCGTTCCTGAGCGCCCCAACGCCGGCGCCCCGCGCTGGGGAGCGCGGCCTTGGGCTGCCCCGCGCCGGGCTGAGGGGCAGCGGGAGCCGCTTCCCGCCGGAGGGGCCCCCGGAGCTCCAGCCAGAGCCCGAGCGCTGCAGCCAGAGGTCCCGGGACGCTCTCCCGTTCTTTTGGTAACAAGCCCTAGAGGAAATCCTAGTGTGGCCCTGAAAGCCACGCTCTTTTTTTTTTTTTTTTTTTTTTTTCTCTCTAACAGGAACGGAACAAGGATGTTGAAACTTTGCCCAAGTGGATTATTTTTTTTTCTGTAAACGAGGCAGGATTTGCCAGCGTGTGTGTTCAGGATGTAAATTATTCCTGAATGCCTTCCAGGTCTCCTGCAGATTCCCCATGGGAAGGTGGGAGATCCCTTTTGACTGGCAGATGGCAGGAGTGCTGGGGAGGGGGGTCAGCCCGAGCCCGGCTCGCAGGGCTGGGGGTGCGAGGGGCAGACCCAGTCTGACCGCGAAGGTGCCCCACGCCGAGAAGGCTGGTAGCAAACCTGAGAATGTGCTTTTGGAGGCAGCTGCTGAATGGCTCCTTTGGACCACCTGCTTCGCTGGCCAAACCTACTTCCTTGGCCTCAGTGTTCGGAAGGTTCAGGCTGTACCGCTGCGAACAGAGAGTGTAGTTAGTATGCCTTGCACACGAGTATCGCTTTGCACCAGTTCTTTGGCTTTCCTTTGTTAAAGGCATAAGGAACTCAAAAGCCCTTCGGGACGAAAGGGAAACTTTCTTTGAGGTGATCCAAGCCTCCTGTCATGCTATCTGAAGGTTTCTAGCAGCTTTGTCCCAGGTTGTTTTTGAGGCAGGAGCCAGGGGTAGCACAAGGCCCCGTTCCTTGCTGTGGGAAGGAGCATTATCATGTGTACCACAGCAGATCCTGCTGTCCTCCCTGAATCCTAATGTGGCTGCTGGGCACACTCATTAATCCGTTCCTTTTAAACAGGGAACTAAGCAAGCCACTGAGGAGGATGAAACACTTGTGAGGAGCTCTTCTGAGCAGGATTTCTGTTTCCTTGGGTCCTGCTTAATTAGGGGTAACTGAGGGTAAACGAACAAAGGGTATTTCATTTGAGCAACTCTTTCTTAAGAAGAAAGAGGAGTAATTGACCCTTGGTTTTCACATGTCTCCCAAAAGACCTGCCGCAGCAGGACTGCTTTCCAGACGCGAACATCAATGGGAGCCGCGGATGCTTGGTGCTTCTCCAAACTGGGTCACTGTCACTCTTTTCCCCCAAAGGAAACAAGGACCCTATGGCAAGTGTTTAAACTCACCATTCTAGTAGGGAAAGCTCAACATTAGTGATTAGAAGTTTAGGGCTCCTTTTTGGAAACATATGGAGGGAATAAGGTTTTCCAATGGACTAAGGAGTTTARCAAGAAGAAAGAGACTTGCTGTGAGGTCTGTTGGGTCATTTGTCTTTTTAGCTGCCTCCAAAAACGCATCCTAGTTGTCTGTGGTGTACAGCCCATCACAAACTCTGGTTCAGTTKTGTTTCATCTCTACTGTGTGTTGTATTACACTCTACTGCAGTTCCTGGCTTAAGGACRCAGCCTCAGCCCTCAGTGAAGCAGAGGGTTTAGTAGGAAGTGTAGCCATGTATGTCTCCATAAGAAGAAATATAGTCAGGAAAGTGCAAACTGAGAAATGAACTCTGTTTGGTACCTAATGAATTAATTGTGCATTTTGCTAGCACTTTCATTTACAAGTCACTGAAGGCTCCACAGACAACTTTTCTTTTTCCACAGGAGAAAATACTGTTAGCCATATTTTATTAGTGAAGGAACAGGACAGATTACAGAAAGTGAGAGRAGTCTCTGGGCTAAGTAGGTTAAGCATCCAAGATGAGGCATTAGGACAACTCTAYCTGGGCAGCTGCCTCGAGACAGCTGTGGTTGAGACATGGACAGGGACTGCTTGCTCAGTGCGGGACCTCCTCTGGCTGCTTGTCCAGGACCTTCCCTAGTGGTTTGCTTAGGCAAGGTAGAACTGACAGCAGCCCTTCATCTTATGCTCTTGATGCTGGATATAGAAGCAGGTTTCATGGCAGGATGAAAAGCAGAGGGAGATATAGTCAGAGTGGGTCAGAAGGAGAAGAAAAGGAATGAACCTAAGAGATAGGACAAGGACTGTGTATTATACATATGTTACAGAGAGCCATTGGTTGAGAAATCATGAGAGTTATATGTCCCTATTGGCATGCTGACATTAACATGTCAGGATGATAGGTTGAATCTTGAAGAGAAACAGATTCTCTGCAATGATCTGAAAGCGCCTTCCTCCTCTGGGAATTAGGATGGACTAATGAGATTTGTGGGGCTGCTCCCTTTGCAAAGTGGAGAGAAGCAAGAACCTGAAGCTTTTCTTGGGACACTCCAATTGTGCAACTATCCATTGTGGAACTGTCCCATGATTTTATATTCTACCTGCTGAAAATGCATTTCCTCCTGAGCCACCTTGTCCTCTCATTCAAGTCTTACTTCTACACGTTTTCTTCAGGTGCACTGTGAAGATCCCTCACAGAGAGTTTTTTCTTCTTTTCCACTAGGATGTGGACAGGTTCTTCGGGCTTCTAAGGGCCAGATTTTACTGGAGAGTTATCCACTGAATGCACGATGTGAATGGATTATTCATGTTCAAACTGGATTTAATATTGAGTTAAGGTAGGTCATAGTGGCTTTTAGTCAATACTGCTTTCAAGTTTATACTGGGGCAYGTGGATAACCAAAGAGTCTCAAGAAGGGTAAGTTGCTGAGCTCTCTGTAGCAGTGAAAGTAGTGCCACCACTTGGCGTTTGGCCACTCACCTCTTCCTTCCAGCCTGGCTTGTGATGAGAACTACTGCAGAAATTAATCAGTKCTCAGCCTTTGAGTCTTATGTAGGACATGACTAGAGGCTAGGGCAAAGTTTGTCAAATACGAGGCACAATGTGTCTCTCTAGATGTCTTCAAGACTGTGGCACTAAAACATCCAGTGCTTTCTCAAGGCTGTACCAGACTTAACTAAGACAGACTTTTATGAAGACAACCTAGAGGAACATTCTGATGTGATGTCTATGTCAGGAGGGGATTGCCTTTGAGACCTGCCTTACATTTACCTTACCTTTCCTCTCTTTGTTTCCTGTCATTCCTTTTACTAGACCTATTCTTTATCAGTCTATTTTTCCTCTTCAGTCTATTGCTCTGCCTGGAGGATGTGCCTATCTTTCCTTCAGGTCATTGCTCCACTGAGCTGTGTATATATATTCCTGTTAGCCCTCTCCTGGTGACTCAGCCTCACAGTTCTTGAAGACCTTTCCTTGTCMGTGCAAAGAGCTGCTAGTTGGGGTAATTAATACTGTTTCTACACACGTGTGGCAGGGAGCTCACACATGCAGCAGAAAGCTTGGCAGAGGATCAGATTTAAAACCTACTAGCTAGTAGGAAAAGAACAAGAGCTAAAGTCTTCACATCAGTATTTCAGCAGCTTTGGAGCCCAGGCAAAGGAACAATGATAAATACATGAACATATTTCTTCCCATATATTTAAAGAGAGACTTAATATTTAATAAGAGGAAGAGAAATTAATTGAAGAGAAAAGAAAAAGCTTGTGGTGTTCCAATGAAGCTAATGCTAGCTCTTTTAGCATACTTGGAAACACAAGCCTATTGTGTTGTTATAAGCAGCTGAAATTATTGCCTCGGTAGCCTCATGACTCTGGAGAACTGTGTGTGAAGCGAGCAGTGCTGTGAGGGGGTGTTTCACATTGTCATGGCACTGCAATGGGTCACTCACTGGGTGCAGGGGTGCATAGGGGTGGACAGCACAAGCTCAGAGAAGCGATAACCTGCAGTCTTTTACATTCCTGTACAGTTGTTAGGCTATGGAAGTGCTTCAAGAGCTGCAGGTGTCAGCCTGTGCTTAAGAGGATGGCAGTGAGAGTGGAAATGGATCCTGTGTGTGCAGAACTCCAGTAAAATGTGTCCGTCTCGGGTACGGAGATGGCAGCTGGCTGGCACTGGGCACGAGGTGCAGAAATGGCAGGAAAGGCTCTTTTAACAAAGGACACTAAAACAAGCAGGACTACTCTCTATGAAATCCTTCATGGCTACATCAAGGAGACTGTCATTTGATTTTAAGGCAGAGGAGTGTGGAGTGCTGTAAGGTAAGCTAGCAAATGTACTCATTCTTTGGAAAAATAAGACCAGGAGACCTCCACTCTGTGGCCTGAAGGTCATCCACATGCAAACCAGAAAGATGTCATTTAGCACCATGTGAAATCTGCGCACTTTGCTTGGTTTAGCTTTGCTGTTACCAAAGAAGCAAAGCTTTATATTTAACAGGAAGGTTACCTTATGAGAATGGCTTTCTCTTTTCTCCCTGTGGCCATCTTTCCTAGGGCTAAACTCAGTACTAGGCATCTGCTTGTTGTAACATGGTGTTACGCTCCTAACTGTGGAAGTCTCCAAGAGGGAAATCGGAGGTACCAGTCTGTGTGTGACTACATTTATCTGAGCTGGCTAGTCAGAAACATAGGGTAGAAGAAGTGTAAATCCCTGGCACAGAACCTGAACTGAGCTTGGCTGCCAGGTGCCTATGGATGCCAGCAGATGCCAAAGCATTTATAGGGAAAGATCAGGAGACCTCCTGGCTGCCCACAGTTAATGCTGCCGTCGTGCCACAAGACAGAAGGTCTAGGAGGAAACCTTAAGGGTTTCTTAAGGGTTTCACGGAGCCTGCAGACCTGTATGTGCCCAACAAAAGGATGGTTATGTGAGACAGCCCAGCAGGTAGGTCCTGTGGCAGGTGGTCCCGTTAGCTTGGAGCCTGTCCTTCCTTCAGGCATTCCTGCACGGAAAGGCAGGTCCGACTGAGGGCTCGAGCAGAGCCTGCCCGAGGCTGAGCCCCTGTCCAGCCTGTGTTTCTGTGCAGCCACAGGGCTCCCTCCTCCTCGCCGCGCGTCCTGCTCACGCTGTGCGCGGCCGCGCTCGCGAGCGCAGGGCATGGGGCAGAGCTGCGTGGGCTCCCTGCCTCCCGGGGCAGGAGGAGGGAAGCTGTCAGCAGCACAGACAGACCTTCCCATGCCTTGAGCCCTCCCGAGGTGTGCTTGGGGCTGCCTAAGCAGAGCTGTTCTGATAAATGGTGCSCAGATTGTAGTGGTAGTTTGTTTGCTCTGCCCGTTTTCTGGTCTCGAGCTCCATCAGCTTGAGCCATGTCAGGGATTTCAGACCACACAAGAAGCAGCAAACAACTCAACAGCTCACACTCATTTTCTTTAATTCTTCAGCAGAGAGGCAGGTGTCTTTTTTTTTTTTTACTTTTTTCCTTTTGGTTAGAAGCTTTGCCCAGAGGGATTGGAGTGTGTATTCATGCTCTAGGCACTAACCAAATGAAAAACATAAGCAAGTGACAATACTTGATACTCCTTTTTGTATCTGATGACCTATAGTACTGAATCAACATGTTTAATTTCATAACATCCAAGAATATGGTCACAGTTTCACAGGTGAGGGAAACAGAGTTCAGYACATTGCTTGTAACTGTGCTTTAAACAGCGATAGACCTTGCAGTCTCTAAAGGGTCCATGGAACTAGGCCAAAGACGAGAGGATTTGAAAAGCCTTTGGCAGATTTCCTGACCTGCTACTTCTAAGTCTTAATCATGGGATCCTGTGTCATCGTACAGCATATCTGCTTCTATCCCAACATAAATAAAATGCAAGTCAGACCCCCTATGCCTTTCACAAGWTCTGCTATGTTCTCATTATTTTTAAAGCAGAGGAGACAAAGCAGCCTAGAGCAGTATTCTGTGCAGAGATCTTTTTCTCTGTCTCGTCTTTACGTAACACCTCTCAAATATTCTTTGTTCACAAGCACATTGTTAGCAAGAGTTTCCTTCTACATTTGCCAGTAATGCTATTTGATTTTAGCCCAGTTGTACCCTCCATTACGTGATGGGTTTCCCAGCAACATTCCCAGTGTACTTACACACATACTTAATTTTATCCAGAAATATAATAGTTCAAATACCAGTAAATATTTTTAGGATTTAATTTGCATAGACCCTAGCCTCATAAGCGTGGCAAAGATGAATGGATTAATATGTGTAGCTGTTTAACTTGCAGGAGGGTAGATCCTTGGGGTTTAATCTGCCAGTGAGAGCATATTTTGAAGATGTAGTGTATAAAATGATGCCTGTGAGGACATCTCAGGGAAATCTGACAGAGCTAGAATTCATTCTCCTCCACTTAGGCCTTTTATGCAAAGCTAAGTTGAATTARTTGCTTATGCATATTAAAAGCAGATGTCATTTGTTCCTGTGTCTACCTTCCACAATTGATTTTGAAAATCAGGGGCTCTGCTATACTGATGTTGATCCCTACAACTGCTCATTTATTTCACTTCATGTGATGCTCTAAAACTGACCCCAAGAAAGGACTGAGTGACGAGAYCTCTGGGGAAAATTCATGAGTGGGAAAGGAGATCGTTTCACTAACATGGGCCTTTCTTTAGGACCTGAATCCCAAGAAGAGAAGGGCAGGAAATGAGTCCCCATAAATAAACAAGAGTTTATTTATGCTTCTTCYGATTGGGAGACCTGGTGGGAGATCCAAGATCTGGCTCTTCTCTAGGTGCACATTGGGATTGCCTCTCATTGTGTAGACAATGTGGAAGATTTAACCTGATCCTRTAGGCACATAGCTTATGGAACTAGTAGTTGTAAAATGAGTAAAGTATAAATTTCATTTCTAAAATGTTGCGTTGGTGGCTCTGAGGTCCTGATCTTTTAATTCTTATCTTGTGCACCAAGGCTGGGCCAGGCTCCTYAGCTATCACTTGCCCCCCAGAGGCACTCAGTGTTTCTCATTCTCTTTTTTCATTCATATTCTGGTGGAATGTGTTGGCTCTGTGCCACTGAATTCAAACAGCAGCAAATAACATTGTTAATGAACAAGAGCCTTATGCAGTGGCTGGATCGAAGCAATGAAAGACAGACATTCTGGGAAAAGGCTTTAAATATTTCCTTTCTGAGTTAACTCCTGTCCCTTTTTCCTGCCACCCAAAAAATCTCTAAGACGCAGTCATTGGAGATTTGCTACCACTTTATTTCCTGGTGTGAAATGCACTGTGCTGTTTCTCTGCCTCCTGTTGCTGTCAGGTCTCTGAGCATTCCTTGTACCTCTGATGGCTGGCTTGTGATCTTAACAGTGTGAGTAGGTTTTGATCATTGGTCTTTGATAGTGTTACTTAGGGCTTTATTTAGGGGAAAACAGTTTTTAGCAAATAGCTAGAATAGATGTATGCCCCCTATGGCATGTGACCACAAATTAATTTTTTATCATCGCACGGTGATTAGCATCCTGATGCATATGAGCAGACTGCATCACGCTGCTTAAATGTGCCCATGGAGAAACCCTGCATAGCTGAGCTGAGCTGAGCTGAGCTGAGCTGGCGTGCCAGGATCAGGGGGACTTCATCAGGAAGATGAAGTGAGGAGGAGTTCCTGTAGTCTGGGACTTGTTGCTTCACTGAGGCAAGGGTACTAATACAACTAAACAGGCAAATTAAATTAGAGGCAGGGTGCTTATGTGAGGGGTGTGACTGTGTTTCCTTCTTCCCCAGGTTTTCCATGCTAAGCCTTGAGTTCGATTACATGTGCCAGTATGATTACTTGGAGGTCCGTGATGGGGACAACTTGGACAGCAGGATAATTAAGAAATTCTGTGGAAATGAGAGACCACCTCCTATCCGAAGCACTGGGTCTTCACTCCATGTCCTTTTCCAGTCTGATGGTTCCAAGAACTTTGATGGATTTCATGCTGTTTTTGAAGAAGTTACAGGTAAAATAATCCAGAAATGGAACAGGCCACTCCTGGTTGTTAACTCAGCCTCACTAATCTCTGTCCCTGTTTTGCTTCATTAAAAACTTTCATGCTGTGTTGCCAACAGCAACTTACACCAAGTCAGGACAGAGAAGGTTCAAAAGCCATYGGATGGCGTGTGAAAGTTGAAGCTCTTTAACAAAGACTCAGCTCCCACTATCTGTGAAGAGCAGGCACGTTGGCTGGCACAGAAAGGCTGCTGTTTTGTGAGACCTTTCTGTTTGAATCCAGGAACTAAGAGCACATGTGGAAGTAGGGGAAGGAGCCTGTAGATCCTTGCATTTGGGAACTGTTCGATGCYGTGTGCAGGACCAGAGTCACTGCCTCAAGGAGGAGAAACCTGATGCCCAGCCTCAGGGTTTCCCAGCTCAGGGAAAATGCCCTGACTTACTGGTGGTTTCATATCATTAGGGCTTTCAAAAAAAAAAAAMCCTACAAAGGAGAGATTCTTTTCTTTAAGAGGAAGAAGAGGCATTTCTCATTCTGTGGTGAGGAACTTGGTGTTATGAAAGACAGAAAAAGCACTCCAGGATTCCTTGTGTTTGTCAGTACTCAGTGCTTGGGTCTCTCCTGTTGCTTTCTGTCTCTTCTTTCTGCCTGTTAAGTAACACTTAAGGTGTGGTTGACTCCTCGTTTTCACTGCATTTGAGGCAGCCTGTGTGCTTTTCCCGGGTTTTCCCTACTTAGCTCTACAGGGAGTTTTGGAAATCTGTCCGCGTTACTCCTGGCACAGAAGGCTAATCAGAGCGTGCTGCCTTGCCRTTAATAAACCCTGCTGGATCTGTGCCCCGTCTCTGCTCGCCTCACGTACACCCTGGTGACTTGCCATTCCCGAGGCCATCCGAGGTGTATCTGGCTCGGGAAGTTTAGCTGGTTTATATAATCTTTGTGTAAAAATGCAAGCGCCCAGCAGATCAGCCCTTTAGTGCTAGTGTCTGGGGCTGTGAGTGGTGGTGTGAAACGTGCACTTGTCATGAGCACCCCATCCTGCCCCGTGGGTGCTCACTCCCCATACTGCCCCATGGGTGCTCAYTCCCYAKMCTGCCCCATGGGTSCTCATTCCCAAGGCTGGCCTGGGGAATGAGCCACTTCCCAGCTGAAGTGTTTCTGTTTTCTCTGCCCAGCAGGGGAAGCTTAGTATTCGGATGCTGTTGAGCACTTTATTTCCGCCCCATTTTTAGTGGTAATTATTTTGAGGCTGGGTGGCTGCAAGTGGGGTAGTCCTGCAGAGCAGCGCAAAGGGCTCGGGGCCTGCGAGGAGCCTCGCTGTGTGCTGTGTATTATGGAGCTGTTCTGGCCTGGTGTGTTGCTGCAGAGAAAGGCTTTTAAAGCCTTTCCCCGGAGCTCTGCGCTGGCCTGCAAGCCTGAGGAAGCAGTAGCATGGGATGGGCAGAGGTRACCGGTTCAAGTGCCAGAAAGGGTTAAATTAATAAAAAATCAGCTGCAAGGGCTACATGCCCTTTGTGAAAGGCCACTGCATGTCCAGCCAAAGGAAGAACCTTCCCAGGCTGCTGGGCTGCCTGTGTGGAAGCAGGTTTAGGCCCTGAGCTCTGCCACCCGAGTGTGGGGCTGGCACGAAGAAGAAGTGAGAGGGGCACAGTACAATTGCCACATAGACATTCCTTTTCAGGAAATACTGCAATACTTTCCAGGAAGGAATTACTGTCCACAGTTGGTCCTGGAAGATTTCCATTGCCCAGCTAGCGTCTTTTAAATATAATAGTGCAGAGCCCTAGAGACTGGTTGCTCCCAGGTGGGAGACTCGATGGTTGGGGGAAAGATTCCTGTTTCTGTTGTGTGTGCAATCTTAAATTGGATTTAGATTTTGTGATCTGGCTTCCTTTCTGCCTGCTAAAGCCCACTTTTAGTTTGGACAGTAATGTATGTTAAGATTACTGATTTATTCTCCTGAGGATAAACTAACGTACTACTCCCTCATTAGAATTGGCACAAAAAATTATGTGTTATTGTACGATGGAATTTGCTCATATTAAACAAGCAACTACTCCTTTATGCTCATATATCCAGGTTGATTCATGTCACTGCYAAGTTTGTGGTGAGCTAGAGCTTCCCCAGGTAGCTCAGGATGATCATTCAGGGCTCTCTGAGCACAGCAGCRAAGCTGTTGCTCCTCAGGGGCAGAGCGAATCCCAGTGTTTGGGATGATGTCCGAAACCCAAAAGAAACAAACAAACAAAAATCAGGCAACCCTGGGTCAGGAACTGAACACTGGGATGAACTGCGGGAGAAATGTAAGTAAATACTGAACTTTAATTTAGGGTAAGCCTCAAATACTGGTGGAGCTTGCTGTAAATTATTTTTCTTCTATAAATCTTTCTCACAACATCACCTTAGCCAAAGTGAAATGGTAAGAAGCGATAAATGCAGAGGGAAGGATTGCCCATCCAGAGAAAATGGGCTCTCCTGCAAATATGGTATGTTTCTAACTTTTAACTAGAACATGTAATGATACAACTGTCATTAAGAAAAATCAGCAAGAACATATGTGACCATGAATGTCCTTGTCCTTCTCTTGTAGCTTGTTCTTCTTCTCCATGTCTTCACGATGGAACGTGCATTCTAGACAAAAGTGGAGCCTACAAATGTGCCTGCCTGGCCGGCTATACAGGGACTCGCTGTGAAAACTGTGAGTACAGGCACTGTGTGTACGGGCTGCCTCCAGTGTTGTCACTGCTTCAGGCCACTGTTAGGAGTATCATGTGGATGTAACTCAGGTCAACCCCAGTCCCAGAGAATGTGCTGAGATTCTTGTGGCGTCTTTGCAGACCCAGTGCTTGCAGTTTATGTAGGTTGCCACTGAAGAGCTCTGGGGCTTTGTATCCATGTGCAGGAGGGCAAAAAGAAAGAATTGGAACTGGGAAATAGCACACAAGAATGCTTGTAACTAGCCTTATCAGGAGAGGGAGATACCTCTCTGCTCTTCTCCACTGTGTGAATCAGCCCTTCTCTTCTAACAGCACATACCTTAGCTGAGCCCTGTCTGATGCTTTAGCCAGAGTGGTCTTAGGAAGTTTGTCTTCTCTCACAGCCACCTGAAAGGTAGAGCCCTGGCACTCRTGAATGACAGAGAGACTGAGGTCAGGCTAAAAAAAAAAAAAAGAATTCTGTTCTAATCTGTGTTGGTCCTCACTGTGTGTGTAGTCATACACCTGTTTTTGTCCTGCCAAGGCAATTGTGAAATAGCTGGATTCAAGTGAGATCAAACCAGTTGTCTGTTCTAATGATTTAATCCTTCATGCTTCAGCAAATGTCTTCATCTAACAGAGCCTGAAAGAGCAAGGAGTAAGAATTGTGCAATATATGCCACCATAAAGGCTTCATCATCTCTAGTAGCTGAAAGGAACAATATACAATTTTACTGTCTTTGAGGCTTCCAGCTGACCCTGAGGGATTTCAGTGGTACTGGTGAAGTCCAGCTGGGTCGTATTTGGCCAAGGCACAAAGCGTGGCTTAGTGTGCCACAGTGGTGGCCATATGGCTCCGAATGCCCCGTCTGCCTCCAGAGTTTCCAATCCTGGGTCGGTGTATGTAATATGCACCAGCCCTCGGCAGTTCAGAACGTCTTCCTCTGTTGTGACATCCTCCGGAATGGACTTTTCTCCTGGAATTGCTTTTACTTCATCAGAGAGTTAAATCGGAGTGTCTTGGTTCTTACTGACTKTACTGTTGTTGGATCAAACTGCTCTAGATTTCTGCAGATCCAGAGCCAGCTGATAAGACTTGATTTTTTTCTCCCAAAAGACCAGAGGAGAGGACGTTGTTACACATTTTCTGTAAGCCTGAAACAGCTTGGGTTCAATCTGTCCTTGCCAAATGGCATGGATTGCTCTGGTGTGTTTTCTCTAGGGAAGGAAGGGGTTGCTGAAAATTGAGAGATCCTGGCTTCAGAGCTGGCTCAGGGCTCAGGGCTGCCTCTCCTGCCAACAGCCTCTTTATTCAGAGTAGTTGTTTAACAGGTTGTTTAGGGACTGGAAACTCTGGAGCTATTTGCAACTGCTCAGTAAAATAGATGTTTCTGTCTTCAGGAGACGGTTAAAAAAAAAGAGAAAAAAGGGAGAGAAAATAGAATATTCCTGCCTAATTCAGAACAAACCTAAATTTCAGATTCATTAAGGTTCCAGAAAACATAAAATCCTAGTTTTGGCAGGTTCCATAGAAGGGTCAAGGCAAGAAATGAAGCTTGCCTTCYTTTGCTACCTTTCTTTTGTAATTCCAAATAGGAGCCTCGCACACGCAACACAGAAAGCAAATAATGGAGGATGTCGTGAAAAATGATAGGATGAGACTTCTGCTTACTTCAGTAAAATGATGAAAACTATACTTAGTAACAGAACGAAGGTAGAAAATACATAAATATATATGTACAGAGATTTTTAACTTGACAGGAATCCTTTACTTTGAATTTTGAAAGAATTCTTCATGACATTTAGGGTTTAATGCTGGCTTTGTGTTTAGGTKAGGAAATTAATCTTTCAGCACCAAAATTTCTCCCTTTTAGAGCATACAGAAAACTTTTTTTTTTCTTATGTATGAATTTCAAACATTACAGTGGGAAAATATCCTGAAGAACCTCTGTTCTCTCTGGCTTCAGAGTAGTATTTTTAAGATATTTCCTTTAGTATTGCCAAAACATATTCTAAGTATTTTCCAGGAAAGTGTTTAAGGGGAAAAAATGCAGAAAATTAAAGTTTGATTTATTGTTTAAGAGCTGGAAGCAGGAAGAACTGGAAAAATATATGTGGCTGCAATTCTTTCAAAATTAATTATGTAGTTTCCTGATCAGAATAGCAGTTTAAATGTGAGAGGGAGATCACCTCATACTGAGAAGCTTTCTGTGTGTCAGGGCGTGCAGCCTTTGCTGTCATGTGCTGAGGGGAGCCACGGGCAGTAATTTAATTTCTTTGTAAGACATTTGCAGCGTAGTTACTTTTAGGATATTGAATATGGGTTTGTAACACTGTGGGGCTGATTCTTTCAAGCTGGTTTTCTTGGAGCCAGTCAGGTGTAATCCCATTAAAGTCGGTGGATTTATGTTGATGAAAAATAGGCATCAGAGAGAATAAACGCAGAGCACTGCAATGTTAAGTGGATATAAAAGATTTAAGGTGGTGCAACAGAAGGTACTCAGAGAGATGTGATGGCTTTGGCTAGAGAAGTCAAAAAGGCATATTTAGAAGAGTGGAGATGGTGGGATTATCTCAAAGAGGAATAAATTGAGGCCAAATAAGTGAGGCCACAAGTTCACCTGTGGACACTTTAGGACAGAATCAGAAAAGTTGATGTTCCTCACCATCCCGGTGCAGCTGCCTGCTTTTGTCTGTTGCCAAATCTAGTTTTAACAATGTTGAACTGTGGGAATCAGAGTAGGAATTAGGGAAATCACCTTAATGGGATAAACCTCAAGGAACCTATTTTTTTTTCCTGTGTTAAACTAAATTTTAAACTACATTTAAYAAGATGATCAACATTGGTCAAGATGCTTGGCTGGAGCAACACTAATTCAACACTAATTGCTCTGTCAGTTGCAATTTGCACTATTAATAAAATGATTAAAGGCACAAATTATAACCTGTGCTCTCTTTTCTCTTCTGCTAAGGCAGTCAAGAAATTGCCTTTTTGTTTACAATTTGAGGGACTAACATAGTCATTTAAAGGCTTCAGTAGCACAAAGTGAAATGCAGATGCATGTCTTTCTAACAGCTGTTAATAATTAAGTCAGTTATGTTTAAATATGAGAATTGCTTAATCTAGATATGGCTGACTTTTCTGTAGTGCTTGTCTTAAATGAGTTTTTTGTATGAAATCACTAAACAATTTCTAACCAATAGAGCGAGGATGTTTCCTTCTTCTCTTGTAAGACAAATCCCATAGATCAGTAACAAATACCTTTTACATATAAGCATGCTTTGTTATGATGATACAGTAAGCAGGGAAACCTAATTCCTGGCGGAGGTAATGGGATTTCCGTCTGATGTGCATGGATTTGCAGTGTAGCTGCATGCACCTTCCAGCAAGCCATGCTCGCACGACTGAGATCAGACTCCAGCTTTTCTGCGTCGCCTCTCTGGGCTGCAATGCAAATAATCCCTCAAGCAGAGGCGTAAGGAGGAACAAAAATCAGATCATCTTGTTCTGCTGTCCTGCGGTGCCCTGAAGCAGAGCGGCACCTTCCTCCAAAGACGGGAGTGGAGGGTGACGGGTGGCCTGGTCGTGGTGCTCGCCCCTTCCCCTYGGCCTCGGAAAGGCCCTCTCCGGAGTGCCCGTGCCGAGCGCTCCCRCTGGACACGCGCCTGGGGCGGGATGGGCTCCCGGTGCCCCCGGCAAACGCTCGCCCGGTGCTCCGGGACAGGCCGTTCCCTCTCCGGAGCCCTCCCAGGGCCTGCTGGCCTCGCAGCGAGGACCTTGACCTCCTGCTGCCCCGAAACTTCCTGCTACCTTTATTTCCAACAAAGCCAGGCAAAGTGGAGCTCCTACGCAAATAAGGGGATCTCGTGCTGAATGRGGAATTGAGGGCGCAGATCCCATTTCCATTTCCATTCTCTTTCTCACTTCTGTTTGCCAAGGGAGAAGGGTTTGTTCTGCATCATGATGAAGGGACTAATCCGGCCGGGCGAGCTGTGTAGGCTGTGTCCTGGCTGTAGCCTTTGATGTTGGTGCTGGCCTCACCAGGAGCCCGGAGCCTTCTGAAAAGAGTTTCCAGGCTCTTCCCCACGGCAGATCTCAGCTCCCTTCCGCTCTGGACTGGTTCTAGGGATGCCCTCCCCCATAGCGGACTAACTGACATCTGGGCGGGGAGAAGATATGTGAAGTCTCCCACACCTGGCCATTCCCTGCTGTAGAAGTGAGCCCAGCTGTTGGTGCTTGCCATAGGTTAGGCAGTTTTATCCATAGGTTAGGAGGGGGAGCTGAGGTGTAACAGAATGCCCGATTCCAGCTGCCAAAACACACATACCTGGGGCTGCTAAGATGTAGAGGCTAATAACGGCCTTTTATTCCACGGTGACAATACGATGTTCCCCTGCCTTTGCACCCACACACCAGCAAAACCCTTTAACTGGGATGGAGCAGTTCTCGGGCTGAGGGGACCCGCTAGAGGTTACAGGCTAAAGTCCAAACCTGCATCACTCTTTAGCTTGCTGTATGGCAATGCTGTAGAATGAAGATACCCTCAGGGGTTATTTGTTCTCCAGAACCTCCCTAGGAGTCCCTCCTAGAGCACAGTTGCTTGGTCTTGAGCACTGGTACTCAGTTAAGCTGCTCTTTATGGGCCAGGCTGCTGAGGAGGGCAGTTAGTTATAGATAGATGGAGGTAATCCTGCATGGAAGTCGTGGCCTGTGTGGTGGAACAGGAAGCTTTATTGGCCCATAYGTCTCTGCATAGCTGCCTAAGATGATAGCCCTGCAGGCCTCAGGAGATGGATTTAAAAATTTCACCTTCAGCCTTTYGTTCTGGTGGGATAATTATTCCCTCTTGTTCTCCTGGGATAATTATTCCCTCCCATTCTCCTGAGCTGATCAGACACTTGTGCTGTTGGCAGGATATTGGTCCTGCATTATGCGTGTTGCCTCCCAKTGCAGTATCTTCCTTCCCAGGAGAATCGTGTGTTTAAGGGGAAGACCTGGGCTTAGCTCCTAGTTCCTGGGTTCAAAGGCTTAGCTTGAGAGGGTGGTAAAGATTTCTGCTCCCAGATCTCCATTCAGTGCCCTTCTTTGAGGTTTCTCCCTTGGTTAAAAGGATACCATAGCTGTTTACATAGCAGTGCTGAACCACTAAACATGCCTGGTGTTTTAAGGTAATCTAATACGTTAGGGTTGTGTGAATTCACAGAGCTATCAATTAAACATGTTGAGCATCTGCTGCACAAACAGTCAAGATGTCCCTGTAGGAGGGCAGGAACAGCTAGGAGAAGGGTGAGGTTGATGGCTGAGGACAGAAATTGCTCTCTGAATTTCATCTGAAGCGACCACTGAGCCACTGCTGCTTGTGCATCAGGCTGCAGAAAACTGGTCCCTAGGACCAGTATTTCCTTCTACTCTGTCAGTACGACTGTAGGATTGGGCTAGAGCACCGTTTAGCAGTGGATTGATCTCATAATGTTTCTGTAGTGATTTGAAACTGCAGTAAGTGTTGCTTACAGCAAGGCTGAAGGAGAGCACAACCCCTCTCTGGTCTCCACTTAGCCCTTTGCTGAATTTCTCGATTCTGTCTAGTAACTAGACAGATTTTTWGTTCCTCAGAAAAGGAAAAATATCTGGTAAAAAATGTTGTGTTTTGCCCAGAGCACAGATGCAGGTATTGCTACGATCTGAGTCTGATGTTTTCTTTTGCTTAATACAATCCATTCAAGGATGGGCTGGTCCTAGGAAGGGTGATGTATTTCTAAAGCACATTAAATTAATTTGCAGGAAATCTCCACTTTCCCCACCCCAAAACAAATCTGGACATTTTCCTCCATCTGATAACATGCCTGAAAAATGGAAGCCTCCATAAATTCCTCCCTGGTGTGACTTGCCRTGTGGAAAGGTGGATCAGTGTGGCAGGAGGCTCAAGGCTCAGCTCAAGCTGCCTTCCAGGCAGTCCCTCCCACCCCAGACTTYTCCAAAGCTCCTTCCAGGGCTTTGTTGCTCCTTGGTTTTGCACCCCATCTCTGAGGCCGGGTCCCTTACACACTCCCCTCTGCTYGGCTGGTGGGGCAGGGTTTCTCTGTCTTGCAGCGGATGCAAAAAGCTGCCAGAGCAGAATCGCTGCAGGCGGTGGAAACGACGACACAAATGGTCAGGCAGTCTCCCGCTTGCTCTCCCGTATGGCTCCCATACTCCTCTTTGATTTCTCCAAGAGCTGCACAACTGCTTTTCACGGCCAACCAAATTGCCCTGCCGCTTCCTTAGTACTCTCCTGCTTTCAGTTGCCTTCATTTTCTTTTTCCCTATACTCTCATCTCAGCGCTCGGTAATTTTGATCTCTTCCTCTTAAAGAGGCAATGCCAGATCTTCCTTTCTATCTCAAATCCAGCTCAGAGGACTGCAGAGGGCTGAATGAACCGTTCTGTCAGCTACACTGCAGTGAATCTGTATCATTAAGTGATGTTTTCCTGCTGCATTTAACACACGTTTACAAACGTGGTCTCAAAGCAACATGCCTTTCTTCAGGGAGTCTCTTGCTGGCCTTGTTGAGGCCGGTCTGTGCCTATCTGGAGAGCTGACATTGCCAAAATGAAACCATTACCAAAGTGATTTAGTCTCCTTTGTGAKCTGGCACAGCAACGAGCACGTCAGCTTCTCTGCTGCCCTACACTCTTCTCTCTGAGCAGTGACACTGTGATGGTTTTCAAGGAGGTCTGGTTATTAGCTCTTGCTGATGATAGAGCAAGTATATGCTGAGGATTGTTGGGATTTCACTCTGCTAAACACCCCCTGCACGAACAGGTCCAGTTGTGTAATTAAATAGGCCATCCAAATACCGGAAAGGTTGTATCCAGAGACACAGCTTTCTGAGGGTGAAGAACAATGCTGATAAAGATCAAGTGGCTAATTGTAAGCAACAACCTCCAAATTGCCTCCGGATGAATAAGTCACAGTGGGTGATCCAAGCATATTTTCACATGGATACTGTCTCATTCACAGAAGCAGGGAGCTGGAAAACATCAGGGGTGAATTGCAATTGGCTGGAAAGGAATGAAAAGATTTTGCTTTCAGTCGGGATCACATCATAGTTTCGTGTCATTATTCCTAGTGGGTGGAACCACTGCGCAAGCGGAGAGGCCCAGGAAGCAGAACTGGGAAGCTGCTCTCTGTGGTACTTGGAGTTAGCTGATCAGCTGTTGGTGTTAGGGTTTCCTTTGGCATTTCCAGGATTAATGGGAGGACTGGCAGAGTGCAGCAATGAAGGGAGCTTTTGAGCTTGGAGAAGTCTTTTAGAGGGACAGAGCAAGGCCAGACATCTGTGTGGTGAATTGTCTGTCCCAGTATTTCTGCGTGAAATGTGGCTGGAGCTGGACATAGAGATGGGAGAAGGTGTCATGGGACACACTGAAGCCTTCAAAGCAGGTGCATGAGGGCAGAGAATTGATCCAAAATCCCCACTGACTGGCAACCTGAATGGCAGCCACCGCAATGCCTGCAACAATCCTCTTGGGGCTTTTCCAGGACTTGCCTTGGAAACAAAAGCTCCTCAAGGACGTGTCGGCGCTGGCTTGCTCCTTTAGCAGCGGAGACCACCGCGCCGGGGGCAGCCCTGTGGAGCTGGCTGTGTGTGAGCCTCGCTGCGGGGTGCCCGGCGCAGGAGSAGCCGCCCGCGCTCCGCCATGCGGAGGCTGCTGCCCTCGGAGCCCTGCGGAGGCTCCTGCCTGTGGGGGAGCAGGAAAGCTTCCTATTCCAGAAACTGCCATCACTTGCAACAGCTCTCTGGCATAGCAGTTTCCTTGCCTTTTCCTGTACAGTTTTTGCACTCTTCTTCTTTTTTTTTTTTTTTTTCCCCAGGCTTGGAGAGTGTTTTTTTTAAAAAAAAATCATTTTCAGCCCAAATCCTTAACATTCTTGGTTTTCTTTGTTTACTCCCTTTTACTTTCTGATTGCAAAAAATACAGTTATGCTCTTTTTTTTTTTTTTTCACCTAAGACACAGATCCTGACAGCTGCAAAAAATGGGGGGAAAAATAAGAGAGTCCAAGGAGTGCTCTGAAGTGCAAGCAGGACGACAAGCAGGCGAGTTGGCCATCTCCAGACCCCTCAGACACGGCGCGGCCACAGGGACCGAGACGGCCTGTCGCCCAGCGTGGCTCAGCTCGCAGCAGCCTGTTCCTGCTGCAGGGAGGACAGATTCCCACCTTGCAAAGCTGCAGCCACCTCGCCGGGCCTGCTSGCTCTGCTTCACACCCGGTTCTTGCTAGGTGTGCGTGGGGACGGCTGGGCTTGGTGTCGGTGTGTGGCTTGCCAGCCGGCACTGCTCTCCAGCGCCCGCAGGTTGGGCAGGCCAGGAAGGTGGTGGCAAGAAGGTTMATGTCCCTACGGTGCCGTCTCTGCAGTGGTTGCTGCTGTTTMTTAATGAGTGCTGGAGCTGAGCGTTGATCCTGAGAGCCGCATCCCGGGCGGGATGCCGAGCACTTAGGAACTCCTGAAGCACCAGGCTGGAGCTGGAGCTCCTGCCTGTCCTGGGAGCTGAAGCATCAAGGTCTGACAGGCTCAGAGAGGTGGGGAGAGGGGCAGAGCCAAAAGGCCTCTGCATGGCAGGTGATGGTKGGCTTTTTCATCAGATCCTTTGCTGCAGTCTCACTTAAAAGCCCTGCTCAATGCTTAAGGGAAGTGATAGCAAAGCAATCTTCCGAAGCACACTGAGCCATGGCTTCCCAAAATCCCTCACCTCATTTCCTCCTTGAGGATGGAACCGTTCCAAAAACATTTTGACAGCAAATGTCCTTATGCTTTTGGCTAAAGTTAGTCTCTGTGGGTTTATGTGTTAGGCATTAACTGTCTCTGGGCTGCTATGCCAAGCTGCAGCAGGCCTGTGTCTCGGGAGCCATCTGAGTCCTCCCCCACATCAGTTCTGTTCTGCCAGCAAACCAGGGGAGAACCGGGAACGTCCTCGCCCTGCGRATGCGAATGAACAGGGCCGGAGATGCGCAGGGCCTCACAGGGCAGGACTGAGAATGAGCCCCGTTGAGAGTGAGAATGACAAGTTCTGTGAGTCGGAAATCTGGAAAGCTTTCCACCATAGGGTCCAAAAGACCAGTACCCGCCAAGCTGCTCACAGTTGGTCCCTGCCTTAGCCCCTGTGTTTTGCATTTGGGGATGCTAAACTCTCTCTTCCCATATGGCTTTATCACCTTAGTGCAGAACTCTGTTGCTGTGAGCGTTGTGTAGGATTGCATGATGGTGTCAGTATTTAGTGCTGCTTCCTGAGCAAAGCTGGGGTAGCCACGTGTAAACTTACTAAGAATATCAGGAGATAACGGTTCTGTTCCTGACTCTCCCACTGACTCCCTGCCTGGCTTCAGGTAAATCACTTAATGTCTCAGTGTTACAGCTTCCCCAGTGGTAAAATATACATAGAGACTCATTTAATAAAGACCTTGGAAATACAGAGCTTATAAACTTTAAGAACTGTTGTAGACTACATTCCGGTAGTCACCTAATCAGCTGTGTCCTGGAAGTAAAAGTTAAGCCAAAAAGAAAAAATGGAGTTTGAGCAACTCAGGGGCTTAGAAGTCAAGCCTGACGGGATTTACCACTGTTGRCTCTAGCAGGGCTGGCTGTAGGCAGCAACTGCATGAAGTGCATGCAGCTACCATTGCTTGGGAGTTTCTGTTAGAGTGCTTGCCTAGTGACAATTCATTTTTCAGAATTCACTTTTCAGAAAATTTGATGTTTTCTGCTGGCATCGCCCTGCCTTTCTTTTGTTTTCTTAGTCGGGAGAAGGATCTCTTGCACTTCTACAGAGTCCGCCCGTCCCACTCCCTCTAGCAGCAGCGCCTGGAGCTGTGATTCCCGGGGCTTCCAGGCTCCCTGGCTCCAGAGCAGCCGGCCAGGCAGACTGCTGCGGAGCCAGGAGGCCCCCAAGCTCCGGATCCCAAACCCTGGCTCCGAGGCTCCTGAGCAGCCCTGCTCTGGCTCCCYGGCTGCTGTGGCTTCTTTGTCACGGTACCATTTCCAGGACAAAAAGTATCATTTAGAGTTTCTTCTGACCAGATGTCTGAGTTCTGCTTGATGGCAGTGGTTTCTGAGGATGTTCACTGGAATTCCCATCGGATCTTTGTGCGGTTCCCTCTGACATGTTAGGACCGTTTCGACTAGGATGCTGGCATCCCTAGCAGGGCTGCAGGACCTGCACAGCAGGGCCACAGCAGCAGCAGCAGCAGCTTCTCTGCTCCCCTGCTCACCACCAAGTGCAGTTTCCAGCGTTCGGCCTCCGCTGAGCCTGCCAGTGTGCCTTATGTGAAAGCAATATCGCAAGAGAAGAGAAAAATTCTCCCCAAAGCCACTAGGTAGTCAAAATGTGCTACACGCATTAGCACAGGTCAGCCTGAAAGCCAAGCTGTGACTTGGGACTTTGCAACACAATCAGTTTCTTTGGCAGCAGCAGTATTAAAAAATCCTCCAAACCAATTAAGAACAAATAAGAATAGAGTGACAAGCTCTTGCACCCCATAAGACATCAGGGGGACAAAATGAAAATGCAGACCTTGCCTTAGTATCACCAGTGAGAAATGAGATTTATTTCAGGCATATGATATATTATTGAACAGGATATGCAGAATTTAGAGATTACGTATGATATGTGTGAGAGGTATATATTATTTAACAGAGAACTGGGTGAGAGGAAGACTGAAGAAAAAAAAATGGTATTAATTTAATGAAGGGACCCTGGGACAAGAGCAATGATAATTCCATCAGGCAGGATTTGAAGGACGTTGAAGATAGAAAAGTGCAGCTCAGGAGATCATCTAATTTATCTCACTGGTGATAAAAGGAGCATGAAAACTATTTCTAAATGGCAGATAATTCAGATCTGAGGAATGTCTCCTACATATAATTGAAAAAGGAGAGCAATCTGTACAGTTTTATTAATAATGGAACATTTTTTTCTTAAAAATTCAGGAACTTAACTGTTCATCTATTCTAGTTTTTCTCTCTCGCAGAAAGTTATATGTGAAGTGAGGAGCCATTTTTATGTTTCATATGGGACAGAAATATTTTTCTTTTGTTTTACAAGACAGCAAGATATGAGGCAAGAAGAGTCATAAGTTTTATTGAGGATCTGCGGGTTTGTGTAACAGACACTTGAGGCAGCTCTGGTTTTTCTTCTTTCTCTAATAAGGAGGCTGTCACCCATCAGTGTTTCTGCTAGAGGTGCCTGTAGCCACCTCGTTTTGGGCTTGCTCCTTTTGTCTCTTGTGGCCTGTACAGAGCTGTATGAGGCCAGTGCTTGGCTCAGACACTGAAGTGATGAGGGTTACCTGCATGCCTAGGTATGTTAATTTTGCAATTTTCCATGAGCAACATTGTGTAGCAAATATAGGAAAATTCAAACTGAAAAAAATGCTTAGCTCACAGGGGGCCTCATCATGCAGGCTTGTTCTCTCCAGTATTTGTTCTAGTGTTTTTCAAGTTGAATTTGCAGTTTTCAAGTGCAGAGGGCTTATATCTTTTCCACTTGCATTCATCTTTATATTTCAAATATTTGTCAAGGAGACTTTGCTAGCCCTTGTTCAGTAAGAATTTTCCCGTACTTAATTTTGTCCTGCCTGGACATATCTCTTTGTCTTTCTTTAAATACTTTGCTGGATCCTCCCTGGTTTTAGCTTGCCTGCTGTGGCACTTTTTGGCTTTTGCCTAGCCAGGGTGAGCAGTCTGAGCTCCTAGTCTGTCCTCTAGCTGGCCACTCTCTGTCATTAGCCCCCAGATTCAGCATGGACTCCGTAGGTTTGATGACAGCCCTGGCAAGAGACACAGACTCTTTGGGTTGRGGTGCCCTTGGGTTGCTCAAACACTGTTTGCTTCGATTCCTCATGGTGAAGTTTTGCAGCCACACAGCCCATTTGTGGATTCCTGGAGGCTCTGGTCTCCTGGGTGTAGACAGAAAGGCGCTGGGGCTGAGCACTGCAGCCTGAAATAATCCCTGACACTCTTCTAGTTCCAGTCAGTCAGAGTTGCCCCAAACCTTATGGTTTGGAGTCTTAGTGTGTTCATGGTATATTTTGTAGTTATTATTTGGATAACTCTGAGGCTCCCTGCCTGGCTTCTGCCTCTGTCTGCCTTGCAAAGTGCACGGGAGGAAAGGTAAGGTATTAACCTTATGAAAGCTGGGCAGTGGCTGCTGTTCAGAAGACATTGTGCTGACACCAGAGCAATGCTTATCAGGCCTTTAAGTAGGATAAGAGCTATAGATTCCAGTTCCTGCTTTAACCTCTGCTAAGTCAGTGAGAAATTCCTCCCCTGGCTTGTCGACACAGAGTTTCCTGCTCTCTCTTCTCTTGTTTTGCTATTGACAGGTAATGCTATGCTCAAACTCAGTGCAAACCACAAACTGCAAGCATTTAAGACACAAAATTTTAAGGTAGGAAGTTAAAGTTGCAGGCAGGAATCAGTAGTTCCACAGGGACCAGATCAGTGTCACCAATGGCCCAGAAGCGATGGGTTGCAGCAGAAGTAGCTGGAAGCTGGTAGGAGGCAAGATGCAGGGGGCTGGTTGTGGACATGGGCCAGGGAGTGTCAAGTGTGAGCTGTGGGAGCTGGGTCAAGCAGAAGACTGATCCTCAAAGATACTCCATAGAGCCAGGATCAGCACCATCCCATCTAAGCAAGGGAACTGGACATGATAGCAGATCTCTAACAAAGCCTAGAGACTGAAGAGAATTGGGTCAACTCATATTGTTGAATTTTAGGGCAAGGTTGTGTAACTAAGGGGCAAGGGCAGACCTAGGTATGAATGAGAAATACACAACACCCCGTTTTTGGATTGTGGCTTTAGGAGATAGGAGCTATTGCTTGTGGCATCCCAGAGGGCAGAAGGGTGTTCCCATCTGATAGCTTCAGCAAGTGAAGTAACGAACCCATGGCTACAGCTGCACAGCTTTGATGAGATGATCTCATGATCTCTGCTCCAGTCCACTGTCCCATTACTAAAAGAGTCTTTGCACAAAATACTGAATTTATCTTAGGTCGTGCTGACACAGAGAAGCTAAAGAAAGCCCAGAAACTATTGCAAATGCAACGGGCATTGAATTTGCATGTGTTTAGGAGTCCTGGACAAGATCAAACACCTCTAGTCTGTGGGAAGAGAAGAAAATAAGTGTAACTTGGTGAAGATTTTCTGAGGATGAGCCTAGCACCAAAAGCACCAAAACATCCTGCAGAGCTGATCCACAAGTGATACAGAAAACCTATATTTAGGAGAAAAAGGACTCTGAGTGGTCCACAGATGTTTCTACCCTTTTTCTTTCATTTGGCAAGTAGAGTGTGACTTGTATTGAAAGGGAGAAATAGAAATGAAAGAAATTGAAGTTGAAAGGAAGATAAGAGSGAGTGCTTGAGAAAGCAGAGATCATGACAGGGGAAACATGTTTTGAGAATTTGCAATATCTCAAAAATCTATGCTCCGTTATTTTCTTTTCATTTGTATGTGTGGGTATATACATATGCAGGTATATATATGTGTAGATATATGTGTAGATGTGTTTGACATGAGAAAACATCATGTTCTGTGAAGGAATTTGGTTGATTCTTGTAGCACTATCCTTTTGCTGATGCAGAACGCTTGCAGCCAAGAGGAAATGTTGAGCTCCCTTAACTGGATGTGTTTTGATTTGTAGTAGTAAGTCCAGGCCCCTCTCTAACTCTCAAATGTTAGAGATTTCCTTTTCAAGGCTTGTGCTTACTAGTGCACAAATGATTCTGCCAACTCATTGTTTGATGCCTGTAGTAATCTGCAAAATGAGGGGAATTGCAGCGGAGCCTTGTTCTTGTGAATGCTTCTACGTTAGGCCTGCTCCTCCCTTGAGAATCTCCTCCTTATGTGGATAATTGGATGGCCTGCGCTCTGTGTAAATAGAGGCATTCATGTGTACTCGGAGTAAGGGCTGCAGAGCCTTAGGGAGGTTTTTCTGCGGGGAGTGAAAGGATCAAAATTTGGCTGTACGTTAGTTCCTTGTGTGTGTAGATCCAGTAGCTACAAGGCAAAAGAGAAAGAGAAGTCGCATTAGGAAAGCGTAAAGCAGGCACGATCTCTGTAGTATTCATCTGCCTTTGATAGAGTAGCACAGCTCCCGAGTGAAAGAACTCGTACATAGATAAATCTTGTGCTGAATCCCTTCCCGTGCAGTTGTGCCCAGGGAATGGAAAGGCAAAGCCAGAGAGAGACCGGGATGGAGTTCCGTGTTGATACTAAAAGCTGCCACTGCTTGTCCTGATGCAGCTACTGCATGTCATAGTTTGGTCTGAGAGGGACCTGGGGAAGGTGAGCATGGCATGATGATCTGAACACAGCAAGTGGGACCTCAGTGCAATGGAACCCTTCGGATGGAAGACTGAAAAATGAACTAAAGATGTAGTTTTCACCCAACACTTAGTCTGTGGAACTCATTGCCACACGATATTGTGAACACCAAGTATGGAGACAAATTCATGTAGGAAAAAAACAAAAAGTCAAAGTATGTTTTACCCAAAGATTGCACCGTAGGTCAGTTACCCAAGACAGCATTGTAGGCTGCTGAATGAGGCAGAATACACCAGGAAATGTGCTTGCTCTATTTTTATGTTCTTTCTTAAGCATCTGCTCTTTGCACATGTTGAACACGGGGCTCTGTGCCAGATGGGCCTTTTATCTGATTTAGGATGGCTGGGTTGATGTTGTCAGAGAAGTCTTACTTAGGATGTTTAAACTCATATTAGTTGCAGAAGTCAAACGCTCCATTCTCTTTCAGTATTTTCCCAGTAGAGCAGATCCTGGCGAAAGGGTAAATATAACTGTTTGATAAATGTCAAAGTTCCTTTTTAATGGTGTTCTGATAATGTTTGATGTACATAAATAATGATGCTTTAGTATATCAGGGAAGTCATCTGAAAATGCATGTAAAATTGGAGGAATTGGAAAGAATTTCAATATAAAGGTTTTAAGGAACTAATTTTTGTGTAGACCAAGCACGGTAGTTCATTCAAAACSCCTTTAAAGATGGAGAGTCCTTCAGATTTTAATATTCTGAGGAAAAGGGAATCCTAATGCTGCAAATACTTATGCACTTAATCACTTCACACATCAGAGTGATGACGTGGAATCGAATGGATCTAGTTATATGTTGTAAAGTGAGTGTATGTGTGTGTGTAGAATGGAAGTMTAAACAGTTTTCTAAATATTGGCCTCTTGTACTTTTGACTTCTGTGCCCGTTTTAATCGAATTTTCAATGTTCTAAGTAAAGAATCATCCTAACACAGTCCTGTTTTTGTAATAAAGTGGATCTTTTTGAAATATCTGAACTGTCAGTGGTGATGTGTAGGACTCCAGGTGCTCCTGCTCATGGTATTGTGGAAGGAGATGACTTTAAATACGGGGCCCAGGTTTACTTCAAGTGCAACGCAGGTTTCAGCTTAAAAGGCAGCCGTGTTGCCTACTGTCAGCTTGATGGGAGCTGGTCAACACACCATCCTGAATGTGGTAAGGTCACTTTAAGTTTTGATTCTTATCAAATGTTGCAGCTGTTGTATTTGCATTAAACCAGGAATATCCAAATGTCACTTGAAATTTGGTGGCTCCAGGCTTAACATGATGTTCTTTTGTCTTCCTGTCTTTAAGAAGCCGTAGCGATTTTATTTGTGTTTTCCTGGAGCCCAAGCCTGCAGGACTTGCTTATTTAAAGATCTGACAGAAACATCAGGCAACTGAAAAAGAATTTTCCCAAAGACCTCATACGTTCTCCTTAGACTGAATATTTCTAGGACCAAACCCAAAAAGGGGCCTTTATGCATCAGTGAAGCTGCTTCCATTAACGCTGTGTCTCTGATACCTTCTCTGCAGCAGTCTAGTGCACTCTGTGGAGGGGATTAAGGGACCTACTGTATGAGGACTTTGCTCCTATTACAACAGGATTCCCATCCTAAAGCRAAATTTTTAAGAGAGCAATGCTTCTACTCTTGCTTTGCAAGCTTGTAGCCTGCAGTAGATCATGTAGGTTCACACACATTCAGCTGTGAAATCACAAACTCCTTCAACCCTTCAAAGAGACTTTTAATTTCTCCTTAGTTGTTTCGTATTGCATGATTTTATTTCCAGATTCCAAAATTMTTTTTATCATTTGGAAAAGTGCTCTCACCGGATGTTATGGCAAGCAATGGGAACTTTTAGGGCAGGGTCATGAAACAGCTGTCTATAAGGGCATCTGAAAGAGCAAGCACAAGGCATGCTCTGTCTAGAGAGGGAGTCTCCAGTTGCAATAAATGTAATACAGGTTTGTGCTAAAATCCCTGCTGCATGATGTCATTGGCTAAAAATCTGTATCTAGACTTGGCTATTACTGAAATGCTATGTGATATAATGGATCTTTCCTTCCCAAATGGCTTCTTTTATGTTAATCCACCAGAGAAGTCATAGCACTGAATTTAGGGAATAGGTAATTATTTCTGAAGTTACTGATTTGCACAGAATGAAATAAGAGAGTGCCTTTTAAAGGTTTAGTATGTAGATTTACTTGGTCAAGTGTAGGTACATTTGGAAACATACGTTGTGTTCATCAGGTGATGTGTCTAAGCTGGGTATCTGCACAGAAAGCAGGATGCAGGCCCAGCATTAGATGGTGGGTGATTCCCTTAGTTCTGCAGCTGATAAGTTATCAGTCACCCGTGGTTTGCAAGCGAGAGCCTGTGGGGTGAGGGGGAGAAAGAAACTCTGCTCCTCCCTCCCTCCTGATTGTGAGAAACCTCAGGTCTCCTTCTTTACTGAGTGTGAATCCCACATGCACAAGCATGTAAATGCACATAGGTAACCTCCTGCATGTGCTGCAATGCCGTGCTSTTAAGGAAAGCAGTGGTTAGGTGCTTCCCTGAGTTAGGTACTCAGTATTAAGGGCCTGTGCTCTCCATTGAAACGTGCTGCTGGGTTAGCTCTGGGAAGCCCAGCCGTGCTGAGCTGGGCTTCCCCTGGGAACACGAGAACATGGGGACGTGCTGAGCCGTGCTGAGGCTCTCTTGCTGGGTTGCTTTCACAGGGGCCTAAGCAAGTGTTTAAGTGGTTGGCTTTATGAAAGTGCCATTGGGAACTGAGGCTCCGTAGGCAGGCAAGTCTGAAGCAATCACATAAAGAGGTAATTTCTGGCCAGTTGATCCATCTCTGAGTCTTCTCAGGCCTTGATACATGGAACAGCACCGACACCTGACTTAGATGTTCCTGGGTATTGTGCACTGAGATGTCAGACAGGGCAAGGAAATGGAATTGCATTGTGCTGCCAGCCYGGCCAGGCAGCTAAGAGATGGAGTCCAAAGGAAAAAAATGCACCTTTTTCAGCTTTGAGATGCAAAGAGCAGAGGGTGGAAAAAGAAAGGGAAAAGCATTTATTAGCATTACTTAGGGAAGCTGTCACCTAGATTTAGGCCACAAGTTTAAATTTATTGAGAAAAAAGTAACAAGTAAAAAAGAGAAAATTACTGGGAAGGAGGAAGAAGAGGCTTTATGGGCAAAACCTCATGTGAATAAGCTTTCCATATTAAAATTTTAGTATCAGTACAAATATATATATATATGTTCTCTTTAAATTCCAGTATTTCCCTGGGTTATTGAGATCCCTCAATGTCAAGAAACTAAAATGCAACCAAACATAAAATTAGAATTAAGTAATCCATTTTTATTATCCAACTGGTGAAGTATTTAAAGTACAGAAATAGTAAAGAGATGCCAAGGGCCAGTTCCCAGTTCCCTGCAGATATTACAAGGGCATTCTTTTGGGCACATGAGGTAGCCCTGTGTAAGTTAATAGAACATTAACATCATGTAAAGTCAAGCTTCTTTTTCAGAGTTTTATCTGGAAAATATTTGAGGCAGTTTTTAACAATTTGAGAGTCTTACACTTTCAGCAAGGACAAAAGTGCTTCTTATAGGCAGATACCTCGATTACTGTTGCTCCTTTAGTACTTGGTCTTTTCTAAGACTGAAATCCCAGTTGGATCTTAAAAAGGCATCCTTAATGAAGTGTAGATTGTGTAATAACATCTGCATGTAATATCAAGCAATCTGATAGGTCAAAATGATGCTGTGAACTTGATAAAATGGTTGCTATTTTTTTCTCCCCCTATCATTAGTTCTAGATGAAAAAAACTGCTCAGATCCTGGGGGCCCACTCAATGGCTACAGAAGAGTGGTAGAAGACACTGGGCTCTTGAATGGACGCTATGCAAAAATTGGCACAGTCATTGCTTTCTTTTGTAACAACTCGTATGTTCTTAGTGGGAATGAACAGAGGACCTGCCAAGACAATGGAGAATGGTCAGGGAAACAGCCTATCTGCATCAAAGGTAGTTTACAATCTTTTTTTTTTTTTTTTTTCCAAGAACTCATAAAAACTGTTGTATTTTTACGGGATTTTATGTAATTTTCACCTTGGCCAAACAATCAGTTTTCCTAAGAGTAGACCCTCTGATTGCCACCTGATCATGAGCTTGGTAGTTTGCCAGCTCTCACTGGCTGCTAAACTCAGCCCAATTCCAGCAGATGTTTTCATCTTTAAACACAGAGAGGAATTTTTCCCTAGACCTTTATTACTCTCATGTTAGGATCAAAACAGTGCAAGATCAAAATCAAAGAAGATCAGCGGGGAACTGAAATAGAAGGAAATAATTGTCTCATCAGACTTGCTGTCACAGGGGCCACTTCTCCTCTCACGGTCCTTTTAAGTTGATGGGCCCAGGCGCAAGTGTAAAGGCTTGTAAGGCCAGGCTTGCAGATTGCATCCTGGAAGGTATGATTGAAAAAAATCACTTGAGGAGGTGCTTAAGCTGTCTGTATTCATCAAAACGCTGAAACACATCTTTAAGTGCTTTGCTGGAAAGGGAATTATGCTGTTGACCTGGGGCTACTGAAAGCATGTCTGGAGCCCTGAATGGGCAAAGGAATTGGGGCTGGGGATCTGCCAAACCCGTTTTCCCGAAGCAATTTTTTGAGACATGCTTTAATAGATTTTGTTGTTAACCGAAGTAATGATGATACAAGGAAATTTATCTGTCCCCTGGGGAATTTGCTTTATTTGGTTCTTTTAGATGGAAGTACTCTCTCCCTGAAGCCACGTAATCATCTCCATTTGGGGAAAGCATTTCTATTGATGTTAASTTTGATAGTGACATAAAGGTTAACATATACAGTGATCACAAAGATCTAGACACTGTTAAATCCACAGAACATGAGTGCTCAGGCATACAGATGAAATCCGTCCTGCCAGATTCCTTTTCTTCCCCTGTGTGCAGCAGGAAAGAGACCTGGCAAAATCTTGTGAACTGATACAGCTGGGTATTTTATCCYCCTCTTAAAATAAATGTAATATGCAAAGTGAGAAATCCTGGATCTCCTTTCTATCATTTTGGCATATTCCTCCTAAAGAGGCCACAACCCAACAGGCTTGCAAAAGTCTGTGATGCCCTGCTGCCTTTCTCTGTATGCCTGGGGTCTGCTTTGTGTCCCTAGAGAGATAGACATTGAATATTTTATGTGTCATTTCTTTTCTTTTTTTGCAAAAACTGTCAGTTGCCGTAGTATAAACGTAGCATTCAGACCCTGACAGTGAAATCTTCCTCCGTGGCTGAAAGTGCCCAATACAGGAGGCTCTCAGTTGCTTTYAGGGTTGGGATAGATCTAGAGGTCTGCAGACAAGCATTTTTTTCTGAAGTTTTGGGCTTTATGACCTATCTTTATTATTTAATGTATATAACTGTCTCCCTTTTTCCTTAATCCAATGCACTGTTGCTAGCCACAGGAAAGGGTGGAAAGGTATATGAACCGTAAGATTTGAGCTCTGAATGTGGAAAAGGACTGTGCAACCTTGTATTTTTTCTAGCCTGCAGAGAGCCAAAGATCTCTGACCTGGTGAGACAGAAAGTGCTTCCAATGCAGGTTCAGTCAAGGTGAGAATGCCCTATCTCGACTACAGYTTTCAGAACAACCGTGATTGCTTTTCCCTCTCCTGCCTGAGCCGGACACGCAGCCGTTCCCGCGCGGCAGGAGCTCYGCGAGGCCGGAGCGGTGAGAGCAGCCGGGCGGGAGGCGGGATGGAGTGTGGGCCAAGGAGCCGAGCACACCTGGGGAGGTGCCGAGGACTGCGGGGGTGCTGGAGAGTGGCACAGCCCGGCGGGAGCCGCTCAGGAAAAGGCCGTGGGCGAGGGATGGGGTTTCACATAAGGAAACATGGCATCTTGGTGAAGCAGTGAGAGGGGACAGCACGGGGTAATCTGCACCCGTTAGGTTTCACTGTCCAAAGCAATGCATACAATTGATATAAAGTTTTGTTTGGGATGGAGGAGAGGAGGAAGGAGAGGAGGAGGAGGGTGGAAAGGTGGAAGGGATGAACCCGCAGACCGTGGCTGTCTGTGCCCTTTTGCTGGTGTCCTGAAATGAGCCCAGTCTGAATCTTTCTACTTATGCTGAAATGTTCAGGCTCATTTTGTCCAAGTAATTATTTCTCATTTCAATGTCCTTTTGCAGTGTAGGATTCGTTTATTTTTAGATTCAGTGCAATAACTCACCTCGGAGATTTGGGCTTAGGAACAGGCATTCCAGGTCAGAATAAAGGTCCAGCTCAAACTCCATCCTGTCTCCAGCAATGGCCAGTAGCAGATGCCTAGAGAGCACTTTAGAAACAACATAAGCTTCCCCCAACTTCCCCCAAATACTCTCCTACTCTCCAGCTCTCTGTGGCTTAGGATCTTAGAGATGGCCCTAGGAGACCATCAGGAGATTTTAGTAGCTATCAGGAGGTTTATTTTTTCTTTAAATTTCTCCATTCTTTTTGAAAGTAGGTCTTTTTGTGCTAAATGTTTCAGACTGCTTCAACCTGCTGCATAGGAGCAAATATATGTCCCTGCCTTTGTAGCACCGTGATGACATCTCGTATTTGTGAACTGTTTTTGTCTCTTGAAGCAGTATTGCAATATTATAGCATAATAATGAATATTATAGGATAATAGAATAGAGGCAAAGTGTGGATTATGGGATAATGTGAGGTCACTTGTAAGTAGGGAATTGGACCCCGACAGTCTGAGTGTGAACACACAGCACTTGTCATCCCTCGTCCAAAATGAGAAGAACTTGCCCTTGCTCTCATTCTTAGTAACTTTGCCTTCCTTGAGCAGTCGTACGTCATCTCACAGACCCTGTGATGGAGACAGCCTCTGTCTCTCTATGACCAGAAATAGAATTGTCACATGAAAAAATCCATTCTTAGGGCTTGTTGGAATGCAGGCAGTACCAGAAATCTCAAAGGAAATTAATTTCCTGCTGAATTTTGCAGATGTAAATAGTTTTTTTTTTTTTTTTTTCTGGAGATAGGAGATTTTAAGCTTCAATGCAAGCAGCACATGATTCTAAGTGATGAAGATTTAAGTTTGACTGTGGCCAAACTCATGGTCCATGTCCAGGCTGATGCATGTATTTATTTTTTTAATTATGTGCCATGTTTCAGCTAATCAGTGGAATTTCTAAATGGAAGCTTAGTGCTTATTGCAATTATGAAATCTCTGTGGTGAAGTAATTATCTCTGTTAATTGCTAAGTCAAGGAACTTTATCAACATGATTTAATCTGAATCGATTTTTAATACTGCCTATTAAAATGTTCACCAGAGAAAAGATGTGTCTAACTCCTCTCCAGGGAGAAGTAATTATGGCAATGCCAACTTCCAGTGTAATTTCTCTATTAAAAATATTATATCCCAGCCCTTTTGTGAATGGCAAGAACTGTTCCACATTCAGAAGCAACTGGATACACTCCAGAAGCAATGGATACAATCCAGAAACTGTAAAATGAAAAACAAAAACACACACAAATAGATACGTTATAGACAAAAATACGTATATACCTAAAAATAAACAAAATATCAGAAATGTAAATGGGAGTATCATGAAGCTTTTTATTTTCTGTATATAATTTCACAAGAAAGCTAACTGCTTGTGTTTTCAAATGCTGTTTAACACAGCTGGTGATAAATCTACAGTAAGGATCGTCTTTGTCCTACTATTATTATTACCCTGTGTTCTCTTTGTGTTGAAACAGGGAAACACCTTTGCATCAACTTTACTCATCCGCGTTCAGCAAGCAAAAGCTGGAGCTGTATCCAACGAAGAAGCCGGCGCTGCCGTTCGGAGAGCTGCCCCTGGGGTACCAGCACCTGCACACTCAGCTGCAGTATGAGTGCATCTCTCCCTTCTACCGCCGCCTGGGGAGCAGCAGGAGGACTTGTCTGAAGACAGGGAAATGGAGTGGGAGGGCCCCTGTGTGTATTCCAAGTGAGTCTCCACGGGGGAAAAAAAAATGGGCACATCTCCTGGTGGAGGGGGAAACAGGATGCGTATTCATCTTAGATAATTAGGGAGTGCTAACACCGTAGGCTGGCTATGCTTCCAGATGGGAAATAGGAGCCATAAAGCCTGCAAGATATATGGCTCTTTTTACCTACCAGCAGAACTTCTGTAGGTGGTGGTAAAGGGATGAAGCTTTCAGCGCTATAATTTGCCAGCGTTTTTTCTCTTCTTTTATGGAGCAGGAGGCATAATGGGGTTCTCTTGTGATTTGAAAATGTTTTCCAATTATCGCCTCGTGTTTTCCTGTTTTATTTACTGCAATTGTGATTTTTCTTTCATCTCTACAGTTTGGCACACAGCTTAAGAAAGCATCAAGGTTTAATCAATAGAATGGAAAGTCAGCATTTTACAAAGACCCTTCCTTTAATATACCCTGTTAAGGAAAGGCTCATATTGCAAAATCTAAGATCAGACAAAGTATTATGCAGAGCTAATGCACATAGTAAGTCAGGATAATAACATCACAGAATTTGATATGACTCACTACTGACATCAAGCAATGCATGGAAGGTAGATCCTAACATTGTACAGATTCTTAGAGATTCTGTGATTTTGCTTTGAGATCATCCCAGGTATTGAGGAAAATATTTCACTCACTCCTTTTGGATATGGGCTTGTAAACACTGCAACCCAGAATAAAAAATATGTCCTAAGGGAAATTCAAAAATGTGACCAGATGATGCAACTCTGTGAAATGAAGTAAACCTTTCCTACTACAGAAAATTTTAGCCCAGATCCAAGCGAGGATAATACATTCCTAGGGCAAGGATGGCTTTCTCTTTTTATTTTCCTCATGATGGCTGTTGATTTATGTGCATTTGCTTCAAGGTTTTGCTGCAAGAGAAATCTGTCCTTATAGGAATGAATGCAGCTGTGCCAAGGTCACTTCTAGGAGATGACCCCGTAGCTGCCCTGCGCCTGCCTCAGATGGGTTTTAGTACACTGCTCATTGGGGATACGGTGATTTAGTAGAGGCGAGAATCGTGGTGTGCTTTCAAGCTCTTTATATAATTTTCTCATTCTGGTTCAGCTTGAAAGGGTTGTCATGAAAATACACCTGCTTGAGTGCTAAACTCAGCTTGCTATACTAGTGAGGAATTCAGATAATAATGGAAAAATGAATGCCTTTTACAGCTATATAAAATATATACTAGAATTTCACAGGTAAAGCTAAAGGTTGATAGGAAAGCAGTGCCTCGTGCTAACCTTTGCAGTTTAGGTCCTTTTGAGGCACATCCTAAGCAGGAATCAAGAAAGTGTGACAGATTTTTTGAAGAGAAAGAGACATTACCTGTCTCCTGGTTCTTGTTTCCCCAGTCTGTGGAAAAGCAGAAAACATCACTCTTCAGAAGGCAGTGACCTCTACCCGGTGGCCCTGGCAAGCAGCTGTCTATCGGACAGCCAACGGAGTGAAGGAGAGCAGCCTGCGGAAGGGGACGTGGATCCTGATCTGCAGCGGGGCCTTGGTGAACGAGCGCACCGTGGTGGTGGCCGCGCACTGCGTCACGGACCTGGGCAAGACCATCGTGCTCAAGACTGCCGAACTCAAGGTGGTCCTGGGGAAGTTCTACAGAGATGATGACAGAGATGAAAAGACCATCCAGAACCTGCGGGTAAGTCTGGTGGAGCAGAAAATGATGAGCACTGACACACGTGGATCACGTTCATCCTGTGAGAGGAGAAAGATGATCCTTTGGATGAACTACTGGTTTGTGCACTGTTCTTTGCAATGCATGCCTAGACACTCAAGTATCTGAACAGTCATGGCACAAGCTGCTGTGCATTAATTTTCTCTTACACTGTCCAGCTCACATGGCTCCCCCCAACATTAATGACTAAGAAAATGAAATTCCATGAGCTGTAAGATCTTGATTGATATTGCTAGAAAAAAAAAAACGAAAGAGGTACCAGCTACTGTCAATAGTGATTAGTGTTGTTTATAGGGAGACACTTGTGCTCTGGATCCTGGTTTGGCACCGTGAATACATTTCATATCTCAGTGCCAACACTGAGTAAACTCTAAAGAAACTCACAAACCCAAAAGAAGTTTTTACCTGATTCCAGCTCCAAAAGTAGCACCTCTGGCTCACCAGAGTGATTTGTTTGAATTAAAACCAGAAAGGCTGAAGTACAGAAGTTTCAATTTTTTTTTTTTGAATGGGGAATGTGTGAGTTCATCAGTACATTTTATGCAGTGAGTTATGATTAATTTGATTGTTTTTTGAAACAATTATTTTTTATGCAGCTTTTCTGTTTCTTTCCCTAATTGCATTTTTTTTTCTGATTTTCTTAAGATATGTATTTTTTCAGTCTTTCTTTATAAGTGTGATGAGGTTTGGCCACAGCATTACATTGTGTATTGCTACTGCTTTTTTATGTGGGGTAGAAGATAGGTAAATTACACCTTCTTCTTACACATATTACACCTAAAATGAAAAAGACGTTTTAATTCAAAGTCCTCCCCCCATTCACCAAATTTTAATTCTGCAGACTGAAGGTAACATGGCAGGCAAAATCTTTTCAGTAAATGGTGGAAAAACCTTGAGCTGCATCTTAACTCCTCCCTTTGGTGAAGATGTCAGTGATTGCATTTCGTTAAGAGGAGTTTCACGCAATAAAAACCAGCCTGAAACCCAAACCAAAAAAAAAAAAAAAAAAAAAAAAAGAATAAAAAACACCTTAGGAGAAGATACTTGATCTCTTTGCATGTTTTTGATTTGGAAGCAGTCATTTGTGTGAGTTGTATGATGAGAGAATGTTTTGGGAATAAAGTGGGGAGGAGAAGAATGCAAAATAAGCTAAAGTAAATTGTAGAAATTGCTGATTTTCTACTACTATTAACCCTCCAATTCTTCCTACTTTGGTTCCTCCCCAGATTTCTGCCATCATAGTGCACCCCAATTATGACCCTATATTGCTTGATTCTGACATAGCTATCATAAAACTCTTGGACAAAGCCAGAATCAGCAGTCGTGTTCAACCCATTTGCTTGGCATCTTCTCACGAGTTGACTTCATCCACAGAGGATTTAAAAATAATGGTTACTGGCTGGAAGGTACTGGCTGACATTAAAGATCCCGGATACAAGAATGACACAATCCGCATGGGAGTTGTCCGGATGGTGGACTCACTGTTGTGTGAGCAACAGTATGAAGATAACGGGATACAGGTCAGCATCACTGACAGCATGTTCTGTGCCAAGCAGGACCACGCAGCCTTTTCTAACATCTGCCCTGCTGAGACTGGTGGCATTGCAGCCATTCCTTTGCCAGGAAAAGCATCTCCTGAGCTAAGGTGGCACCTGATGGGATTAGTGAGCTGGGGTTACGATAAAACTTGCAGCCTTGAACTCTACAGTGGCTACACCAAAGCTATTCCTTTCAAAGACTGGATTGAGAAGAACCTGAAGTAAAAAATTGCATCTGGAAATGGCATTTTGTAACCATCATAATATCTCTCACAGTCTCTGCTGCATTAGGCTTCTCATCCCAGTGATGAGCCACATCTGGGATCAGATTAAGGCAGACACCCTGGTCATTTGTCCTCGGATCGSCTGTTCCATCAGGCTACTCTTAACCCATGACAGAGGGGCTCAGTGCATGGAGCATTTTGATATATTTTGACTTTCTCCCCTGGTGGGAGGATGATGCTGTGCTCCTGAGTCTGAGACAGAGAAGCAGGACAGCAAGTTATCACTAAAATTATTCTGTAGTACGGAGTTCCCTAGGGAAATCGACAGTGAGCCTTTCCCAAAGACCAGGGTGACTGGGAGGATTAGTAGGCTGGAAGAGTAGCCTGAAATCATTGCGATGGATGAGCTTGTTATGGTATGTGCTGTCTGTATTGCCATAGTACAATGTAATCTTTTTCCCTCCCAAGTACTTTGAACATTTAAATAAACTAAGGTTTGTTTTTTTAACCTACATACCCATGTCTGACATTATTTAGATTCCATGTTGCTTTATCTGTGTCTCACTCTAGGGGCTATCTGCTGCCCTTGCCTGTTTGCCTGTGACTTTCACTTGGGACTCTTTAGGAATTAGCACAAAATCCCATAGCTGCATAAATAACCAGCATCCTTTTTTTTTTTTTTTTTTTTTAATACATCCAGTGCTGCTATTGTTGTGCACAAGCCATTGCAAAGAAACCTATCTAGGGAGTTCTCTCCCACCTTATACTCTGAACAGATGAAAACCTGAAATGCTTTTTAAAAGCTYCTCCCAGGTGGGTTATTTCGAGACCTATGATCGCTTCGTAAGAGGCCCYCCTCAAGACTTTTAAAGTTCTGGTTTACATCGTCACATACCTTTGTGGCAAGGTAGCCAGAAACCCCTGTAGCCTTTCAGCATGAAAAAAATATTGTTCACTTCTCCTTCTTGCAGAGGTTTTTCTTGACTGGATTGCTTTGGCATCAAAGCACACAGCTCTGCCCAGGTCATGTTGTCGAGTGGAGAGACTTGGGGCTCCTCGTGCTCCTTATCGCTGCTCTCTCACTAAATCATTCTCTTCTGTTCAGTAGTGGCTGAAGACTGGAGATAAGCCCTAGATTCCTCCCTGGGAAAGGGAGCAGGARAATGTCTCCTGCCAGTAACGGTGCCTCCATAGATCACCTGTGACACCCTGGAATTTGTAGGACCTCCAAATTGCAGGAGTGCCTAAAACAACCATGCAGAAGTGAGGATCTGATGAAAGAGCTTTGTGCTGCCACCAGGAGAGACTCGGCTTTCCTGAAGTCCTGTTCTGCCTGGACTGCTGCCTGACTGCAGCTGTGATAAGCCAACAAGTCTGTTTCCAACTCTGATTTCTCTGATGCCGTGAAAATCTTCTCTGAAGTTTCTTAGTCCTCAGTGATTTCCATCTACTTATGAATCTGAACATTATTGCTAAAAGGGTAATTAGTATTAGAGGTAGCTCCACGTAATTTATTTTGCTTTTATGGGCAGAAGGACTTAATGTGTTATGCTTTTTGCACTTTGCTTATTTTCACTGGCAATGGGACAAGATGATCTGTTGCTTGAGTCCAAAAGTTTAAGGGCTACAACCACAGTGAATTAATTCCCTGCTTATGTTGTTTGTCTATCTCCTCCTGCCAGGAGATTATGCTTGGCTGACAAACTGCATGGCAACCGCAGCAACAAGAACTCTGAATTAAATGTGAAAAATCAGATGTGTTTCATTCCTCCGCTGGGAAGGCCACGTGCCAAGGAATGTATGGTACTCCCACTCTGGCAGAAGGGGTTGGAGGTAACTCGGTGAAGGTTTGGAGCGGGGTGAACTTGCAGGTCAACAGGCGTCTCCTCCTGACACTCATATGAGGAATGAGCTGAACAAGGAGAACGACGTGCGGTCGCTGGCTGGGGCCCGGCTTGCTCAGGGAGGGCTCCTCTGTGGCTGAAGGACAGGACAGGCTCTGCTCCTCTGGCAGGAGGAGAAAGGATCTCCCAAAGCAGAAACCATAAAGGACATGGGTCTTTTCTCAGCTACAGCAACATAACTGCATTGCTTTACATAGCATCACTGTTGCTCTCTACTGCTGCATTGGAGGTAAGAATAGGATTTCATTTCATTTCATTTCATTTCATTTCATTTCATTTCATTTCATTTCATTTCATTTTTCTCCACAAGAATATTTCCAGTAAGAGCTTTGCAGTCCACACAGGAAAAAGTCTATGTTAATTCCAGCTCTGTGTTAATTCTAGCTCTGTTGATTCTGGTTCTTCTCCTTTTTCAAAGAATCCTGTCCCCATTTAGTTCCAACCGCTCAGGAATCCGGCAGTGGGAACCTGGATGCTGCTTGGGCAGCAGCAACGTGGCTGCATGTGGCACGACAGGGCTCTTGCCTCTGCACTTCTGTTCCATCTGGATGGTGCTTTCCAGGGAAAAYAGAAGCAGGAGAAAGGTCAGGTTTCACTGGATCCCTGCTTCAAGTTGTGGTGTGGTTCAGGAACRGAAATTAGCTGTAGTGTTTGGGCTTGCTTTTGGACCTTGACTTTGATGATGTGTRGGCCCTAGATTCAATCCCGACATCTTCAAATGCAAGTATAATGCATTTCTATTTTCATATTCCTATTTCCTACTTTCACATATGTTATATTTCCACGCACACCCATGGGCAGCCATATACATGGACCTGTCCGCCCATAGTGCCCAGCATTTGTAGCAGGTACAGACACCAACAGCCTCTGGGATCAGCTTGGACACCCTGTCTGTCCGGCTGGTGCYCAGCAGCTCCACCCCGGTGGCCTGAGCAGAACCGGGGCTGAGATGGAGCTCCAGAGAGGAGGAAAAATAGTGGATGAATGTAAAAATAAAAAGGAAAAAGAATAAAAATAGAAAAATGAAATGAAATGAAATAATGAAATGAAATGAAATGAAATGAAATGAAATGAAATGAAATGAAATGAAATGAAAT
>NW_020454649.1:2684650-2689974 GCF_003342845.1 Nothoprocta perdicaria
AAATAAATAGGCGACGGACGCATCCAACTTGTGCAGGAGTTTTGCAACATCGCGCCTCGGTGCCAAACGCGTGGCAGCGCTTAGCAGGGGGGACGCTGGCGCGGGGTCCCCGGGGAGCAAGGCAGGCGAGCGACGGGGAGCGCTGGAGGAGAGCAAGCCTGGAGCCCGGAGGAGCCTCTCCACGCGCGCCGTGCGAGTGGAGCCCACGGRGCTCGCTGGGTGCGCACGGCTGGGGCTGCGGGTGCGAAAGAGAAGCGAAGGTTTCCGTGATCTCTGGTTGCCCTCTCCTAATACCGGCCCGCATTAGGCTGCGTCTGGTGTGAGCCTCCGCCTTATCCCCTGGATGTTGTCAGGTTGGATCAGCGTGATCTGCTCGGGATGGGACTCTCTGAGGACAGAGTGCAAGCGGGAGCTGTGCTCGCAGGGCGCTGGGCGCCGGGCCCGGCGGCTCGAAATAGCCCGACACATGGSCCGGAGGGTGCGGAGCACGCGGGCTGTCCGCGGGAGAGCGCTCCTCTGCCTTGCTCCGGAGGGGAGGCCTCRCCAGGAGCAGCTCTGCGGCCCCTTCCCTCTGCCTGGACCTCCCCGTCTTGTGCCAGGCTTGCGGGCGCTGCTCCCTGCCCCGCTCGTCGCCACRTCCAGGAGGTTGTTGCACACTGGTTTGGGGCTGCCGGGGGAATGGGGCTTGTGTTGTGCAGCAAGGAGAGGTGTGATGGGAGAGGTGGCCGCGCTAGAGGGACTTGTCAGCTTGGGATGAGTGCAGAGGTGGTGGTTTAGAAGGAAGTTGTCTGGACAAGTGGGCTGAGAAAGATGAGGGGAAGAAGGAAGGCTTCAGTGGCTATGTGCTTCTACTTTCCTTGATGGACAGAGCTAAATAAAAATGTAATAACAGAAAAAAAAAAACCTTCAGTCTTTGCTGTCAAACTCTTTAGGAAACCCACCTAGAGTAGGACGAAGGGAAGCTGCTTGCTTGGTGTGCTCAGCTGATGCCTGGTGAGAGCTGAAGGAGGTGCAGAGAGCAGACTGAGTGGGACACATTTGCTCATCAGTCTTTTTCTATTTTTATTTATTTATTTATTTATTTTTAATATCAGTGACAGCCTCTTCCAAAACTGAATTGCCATCCTTCCCTCCCCTCAGGTAAAAAGCTGAGGATAGAGATAAGCCTAACTCTCCAGCCTAAAGCTCAGCAAACTCGGGCACCGTAAGGATCATCAGGGAAAGCAGATTCTGCGACACCTGGACCTGGGTCAAGAAAGGTTTTCCGCCGGCACAGTGGAAGAAAAGACAGGTAGCAGTGAGTGTCCATTGCTGCAAGCAGAGCGGCGTATCTTGGCACGCACAGGTACGCGGAGAAAGGCCTGGTGGAGACGGGGCAAGGAAAAGGAGAGGCAAGGCATAGGGGTATCTCCGCTGCTGCCTACCTCGCAGGCAGCTCCCATGATGTTGTCAAGCTGCTTGCATTGAAAGTCATAATTTTATTGTGCTAGATCTATTCCAACCACAGTCTTTTCATGTTGGGTTCTTTCTCCTTTCACAGGGGAGCTTACATAAAATCCCCAAATTGGGGATGTCAGGAGTATCACAGGGTATTTGGCCACCAACAAAAAGCGTTGATGTAGCCACAGAAGAAGGCAAGAAGGAGAGTCTATTCCATTCTCAGGAAGCAGCAGTCACTTAGAGCTAGGACTTGCTAGGAAAGGAAATCTCCTTTCCTTGTCTGCCTCTTTCCAGTCATTTTTTCCCTCCCAGTGTGTTGGACTTACCCATGAACAGAAATTTGCTGTCTAAAATGTTCTGTTCGGGAGGTTGGTGGACACCAGGAAACTGCAATCAGTTGAGAATGAAAAGGGAAATATCTCCAAACATGGCAAAATCCATCCCATCCTGTGGGCTTTTGGATTTACCTTGCTGCAGCTCCAGCTCCTGGAGCGTTGGCTTGCGCGGTGTGCACTGACTGCTACCTGCCTGCAAAGTTTCCTTCTCCCTGGTGCTGATGTCAGAATCAGGATGGATTTTGGTGTATAGCTTCAGCTGGATATTGAAAATAAATAAGTTTTGGGGGGAGGAAAGAGTGGAATCAGTTACTGATGCTGTGCTGGGTTGCTTGTTGCTAAATTCTCAGCCTAAACACCCTCTCCTGACCATTACAGCAGTCAGGGTGCTGGGCAAAGCAGCCCTTTGACACGTACTAGCATCACCTTCCTTGAGTCCCAAGCTTGGTTCAAAGATGCATCGCCAACAGCTCATATTCATAGAAATCCTCTCACTGTGGTGTCCAGCAAAGTACTGAGTACCTAGTAAGTTGAACCTATGGAGCATAACCACTTCTGCCTTGAGACAGTGGAGCATTTTCTGTATTTTATAGGGTTTGAAAGGGTGAGATTGATTGTGATCCATTGCTTGTCTTTGCATAGTTTGCAAAGTCCTGAACACCTTGCTGCTTGTGATTTTGTTGTGGCGCTGAGCTCTCTTGTTAGCCTAATGCAATAGGTTGCTACCTTTTCAAAAAAACACATTTTTATGATCTATAGACAGGTTTTCAATGGGACTTTGTAATTCAGATTTTAAAACTACGGGAGTTTTAATTATTTCTTTCTGTTTCCCGTTGGAGCGACACTATTTTAGGCACCCTCTGGAGCGGGGTTTGGGTGCCAGCTGCCTTAGGAGTCCYGCCGGTAGGAGACACTGTCCCTGCGCGGATGGTGGGAAGGGCGGCAGAGCAGGTTCCTGGCGCCGCAGCCCTGCGTGGCTCCGGCCAGCTCCTGCTCTCCCGCTTCCCAGCATGGGCCATTTGTCATTCCCGGGTGTCGGACTGGGTGCGATCACCCTCTTTTGGAGAGCTTAGCAGTTCAGATATGGGCAGCTCTGTTTCAGCTGGCCGGAGTGCTGGAGAGCAGTCCCGGCGCGTGTTTGCTTAGCTAATAGAGACATTACCTCTATGGGCAGGGTGTGCTTGCCCATGTGTACACACTGATGCAAAATAAATCTAATAAAAGTGGAAAAGATGTATGCCGAAATGCCATTTTTTTGAAAATACAGGAGTTTCAGGGTACTTGTTTAGTGTAGTGGCTTGGCTAGTGACATAGTTGAGCATGCGTCTCAATTTTTTATCAGTTTTTTATCTATATTGAATATAAATGGTCCTCGCATAATATAAAATAGCATGGAGGCAGATTTCCTGTGCTGTTCTGAATGGGRAATATACAGATTCCCTTTGTGATGTGTGACTTTTTCAATACCTGAGTTMACAGAAAAACAAACCCAGATGTGCTCCTGTCCTTCTCTCAGTGCTTGGCAGTTCCTACGTTCATCTAGAGAAACTCTCCAAGTTTCAATGTCTCTAAATCAGCAGCTTCACGACCATGAATATTCCCTGTACAACCTGATTACCTGAGAATATGAATTTAGTCCTGTTCAGGGAAGGGCAAATGACTATTTTTCCTCTAAAACCAGCCAGAGAATGCAGTATGGAACTTACATGGGTTGTATACCAGCTGTTAAAAGACAACTATTAGTCGATTCAACTAAATAATAGTACAATAACAATAAGGTTACCATGGCAGGTGTGCATAATAAATACCTTACCTAGTATGAAGCCCCGTGTTAAGCTGTGAACATTTATTTTTTTTTAAAACAAATTTGGACCGTGAGAATGAATTTGTTGTCCTGGATTGGTGCTCTAGGTATGCCGCTGTAGTGGTTTTCAGTCTTGAAGTAGGAACCCTATAGCCCTTTACTGCGTATTGTTAAGGCACAGCCTAAAAGGGAGGTTCCCAGCAAACACCTCACAGATCCAATGGAGCAGGCCAATGTGAGTCAGTAAAACGAGCTCTGTGTTTCATTACAAGGTTCAGCTACCCTCCTAGCAGTGGGTGTTTAGGATCTGCCACCATATGTACGTAGGCACACCCACAGATTTCTTGTCATCTGAGCTTCCACTCAGTGATTTACCCACCAAACCCCTCTAAATGGAGGCTTGATGCCGTGTGCTGGCAAGGGGGTTCAGCTCTTTCGGAGGACGAGGGCCTCCACGCGTGCTCCACGGCTGTTTGTGTTTGGTGTTTGAACCGTGCCAGCCCCTGTTCGCCTTCTCAGACGTGTTGGGGACAGATGGAGTGGATGTAGCCCGTTAATTAGACATATCAGCTCTGCCTCTGACCTCGTTTCGCTGCTGTCAATTGCAAGTCTCTCATCGATTTCAATAAAATAGAGTTAGGCCCTATAGAAGTTAAGACAGATTACCTAAAACCCGTCCCCTGGTATGACAGTTCTCATGACCCCAACCTTCAGCTTGAGCTACGCTTTCAAAAATAAGTTGTCACACCTACGTAAATGTCTTCTAGCTATCCGGATGCTCGTGTAGAGGCACAAATAGAATACTCTGCGTTAAAACGCTTTGTAAAAAGATGTCTGTAGGGGCTTATTTATCTGAGCTTTGTGGAAAACCGCCAAGAACCCTGCAGGGGTTTTTGCAATACCCACAAGGTAGTTTGCTGTTTCTGTAATGGCAAATACGCTGCATTTAATTTTCTTCCTTCATCTTCTCATTTCCCTTTGACCTACAGTGTATCCTAAGATCTACGATCGATACAAACTGCAAGCTTGGGAGCAGTGTTTTAAAGTCACAGTTTTTCAGTTGAAAGACTGTCATAAAACCTTTTTCTTTTTTCTGAATGATTTCAATGAGTAGATATCCATTCTGTTCATTAAACCAATATTCATTGAATGCTTTTATTTAGGCAGTGAAATCTCACCCACTGAGATTTGATTATTTTGTGCTATTCCTAGAAATTAGAGATATCAAGCTCACTTTATAGACCTCAGTTTTATTCAACCACTACTTCATATTCATAGGACTAATTTTTGGTTTAAATCATCTGTTTCTTTGCTTAAGTTGTGATACAGATTTTGTGACTTGTCCCTCGTGACATAGACAACACACAGCATTTTTAGAAACCTTAAAGTGACTASTACTGCTTTTCTGTCTTTTCTTAAAAAAATGCACTGGCACTTGGATTTGGACAACTTGGTTTTACTGAGCAGAAGGAAATGATGAAATCGGTCAACAGAAAGAGTGTTTTTGTAGGAGGTGAGGCACAGACAAAATAAATGCAGACGCATGATGAGCAAATCCTGCCCCTTCAAAAGTTCACATGTGGTTTTCAAACCACTGTATGAAATGAACACTTGATGGGGTGTTGCTGGCCTTTGACAGGGTATGTTTGTGTGTGTGTGTTTGTGTGCTGATGTGTGTGTGTGTGTTTGTGTGTGTGTTGATGTGTGTGTGTGTTGATGTGTGTGTATGGTGTGTGTGTGTGTGT
>NW_020454649.1:2690478-2729470 GCF_003342845.1 Nothoprocta perdicaria
TGGCAGAACTCGCCGCGTTTGTTGTCCAGGCCGGCTCACCGGTGTGGGCCTGTCCGAGGGGCAGCCTCGCGGGGCTTCCACGCTGCATTCACACCAGCGGCAGCTTGAGTGCAGCAGCTTGATGGAGGCTCCAGGACTGCCGCGTGTGCCGTGGCTGTGGTGCAGCTTGCTCGAGGACAAGCAGGGCTTTCCCGATGTGCAGGATGCTGCCGGTGGCTGAAGGAGGCCTGAAGGAACCCGCCTGGGATGTCTCGTGGAGCAGAGCAGTGTTTGGATGAGCAACCGCTGTGTTATTTATGTCCTGCCACCTGAATGGCTGCTTTTATTTTTTCTCCTGCTTTTTTCCGGTTGCCCCGTCAGTGTCCCTGGAAGCRCGGTGACGGTGAGGAGCAAAGCGTAGCGCGGCCTGGCGCCCCCCCAACTCCCCTGAGGAGAAGCACCCTCATGGCTCACCATGTGGACACTAACTGCGCCCCGGCCGAGCGCGTGGACGTGCCCACCTCGTCCCACCCAGCTTGTGGGGACGAGACACGAGTTTCCATCTCTGCTTGGTCGCACGTCCCCTCGTGTTGGTGTTGGTAGCCCAGGGTTCAGTGCTCCCACGGGAGGACACTAGAGAGCCTCCATCCATCCCAAGTGCCCTGCAAGGAGTCGTCTTGGTTCTGTGCTGAAGACCTCCGCTTGGGAGGCCCTGACCCTTGCTGCCTTCTCATCTAGTAACTTTTCATTTKCCCTGTGAATTAATTCCCTTCCCCAGCCCCATGTGTGTCAGTACCTGCTATTTAGAACAGTTAATTATATGAGTGCTTGAAAACACTGGACGGATCTGCCAAATCCATCATCTCTGCGGCTGGCCATCTGCTAATGAAAACCCTGCTTTTGCCAAGTCAGTACAATATTTGACACTGTTGGCGGCCAGCTCATTAGTTTAAAATGCTATTTCCAGGGGTGTACAAGCAATAAAAATATCATTGCCCTTTTATATATTTAACCCTATCTCGCTATTATTTTCAAAGCTTCTCAGTGTACTTAGAGCTTTAAGACAAGAACCTACAGTACGTGTCTCAGTGCTTGGAAAGAAAGCAGACTGCGTTCATGGATCATGGAATTCTCTAACTTTCTAACTACACACATTTGTGAAGCATGTGCACAACAGATCCCATATAAGCAATTCCAAATTGGAGATGCTTACGGGGCAGGTCAAGCAAGAACCAAGGCTCAAGGAGCACCCCTGCTCACTACTGGCCTCCCTAGGAGAAGCGGGTGCAGTTCACAAAAGTGCAGCCACAAAAGCGCAGCCTTTCGGGTCCTCCAGAAAAGCTGAGAAATTGAGTCAGATTCRGCAAAGTGCTTCAAAGAAAAGAAGGACAATCTAAAGAACGCAGATCATCCAAAATAAGTGCTTTGTTTTATCATTTGAAACATTTGGGCTTTCAGATTTTGCATTTCAAAGAATTCTTTTTCAATTTAAAATAAGGTAAATGACTAAAAGATTAAATCGAAGCAATGTTGATTAAGGAAACATTTGTTTCCAATCAAAGCAATGTGCTTTCTGTATTTRTGTGTGTGTGTTACTGGGAAGCTCAAAACATACTATTTTAACTGTGACCTGCACCAATCTTTATTTTGTGATTTTTGTATTTATTTTTTTTTTTTAAATATAACCATCAAGTCAAAAATCAGTAATTTTCCAGACTTCTTTCTGCTTTGTTCCCTTTTTCTCCATGTTCTTTGTTTTTCCCCCTTTTCTCAAGACATGACTTAAACCCTGGTCTATTCCTTTAGACATTTAAATTTTTTTTTATATATATATATATTTATTTATATGTATGTGTGTGTATTTGTCTATACACACACAGACATATAGGCTTYATTGCTCCATTTCAGCTATGAAACTTTCAAATATTATCTCCTTTCTTCAATAGTTTTACTTAAAAGATTTTGCTGCTGCTTTTGTTGTCTTGGTGCCTTTTGATTGCTCTGTGTTGTAGATTTTTGCAATACTTTTTTTTTTCCCTCTTAGAGGAAAAAAATTTCCTCTTATCATTTGTATACCCACTTTGTTACACTATACACATTTCAGCCATCTCTGTTGCCCTTAGGTTATTTCTAGTCCTTGGTGGCTTCTGTTTTATTTTTTTAATGCTGCTGCTCCTTTCTGGTCACCAGAAGAATCACCTAAGGTCTCTGTGGAGAAGCTAGTTGAGAAGTCTTGCCAAGCCTCTGTGCTTCGTTACTGTCTTGTTTAGTTTGGAGTAAAGGATTTCTTCTTCCCTGGCTGCACACAAAGGCACATCCAGCTTTGTCTTCAGCTGATTCYCTGGTTCTGATTTGAAAATTTCCAGGATATTTTGAACTGTTTCTGTGCCAATGCTAGAAACCGTTGGTGTAGTTTGCTGTGCTGATTTTGGCAGCTGTGGGTTTGCAGTGTTGATTTGCAGTCCTGGTAGCCGTTCATAGGCAGAGAGGCTCCTGCTTGGACGTGCCGGCCTCCGCCGGGTGGCAGGAGGCAAGTGTCACTACYAGTCAAGGTCCTCGGGCTCTGTCCAAGAATTTAGCCTTTTCTTATTCTGTAATAGGTTATCCAATCTGTCCCTGGTAAGAAGATAACAGATGACACCTCTCAAACAGGTACTTATGAGGCTAGTTTGAATTTCACTGATCATGCTACATCCTGTCAAGAATAACCAGGGTAAAGTCTGGGCAAGGGAGAAGATGGGAAGCTCCAGGAGGCTTAGAGAGGGTAGCTAGAAAACCTGCGTTCAGATTGGATCCTTGGCAAAAAGTGTAAGTGCATTAAGTGATCCCTGTCTCTCCTGGCAGGGAGTGCGGGCAAGCAGAACTCAGGGGAGTTATAAATACATCACCTTCTAGCTGACCTGTCCCTGGGAATCAGGAATTCTCACTCGGCCCCGCTGTCGGGTTAGTGAATAAGTGAGTTATTCTCAGAGAATAACTGCACCTCCCACATGCTGGCRGCCTCCCCCATGCCTGCCGTGTGGTTTCCACGCCTGTGGCTTTCCTCTTCCTTGAGGGAGGACCCATGGTCTTTGCTACCCACCATATCCTAGGCCAGGCTCATATAGAGCCCAAGAGCCCTTTTCTCAACAGACTTCTCAGCCCAAAGGAAAAAGGGGCCATGTTATTTCTTCCAGTGTGTGTGGACTGTGGCCAGCAGCTGTGCTTTTTATTAGGTATCGGCCATCTGAGACCTTGGCTTCCTTAGGAATCTAAAGAAAACAGCCGTGCATATATACAACACTTAATGGGGGGAGGAGAGAGTTGACYAGCCGATCTCTAGAGGCCTCCTGCAGCCTCGGCTAATGGGTGCACCCGCGGTTGGGGATGCACAGATACAGTGACTGCGTTCTCCCCGCGCGCTGACGGGAGCGGAGGGCTCGCGGTGATCCTGATGCACCTCCTCGAGACACAGAGCTAGCTCCTCACGTAAGCACCTGCTCCCGGTCTGCATACTGCTCCTGCTATAGCAACTCAGAAAAAAMCTGGCCTTGAAAGTGCACATGTGTATACGCAGCACATGGCATATGCCTGCATGYGTGCATAGGAGAATTAATTGACACCTGGCTGCTATTTATATCAAACCAATCTAGGATGGGAAGTGCAGAGCAAATCAGAATCCCTCATCTGACATTTTTAGGAGGATATAAAGTAGGCAGATGGTAACGTCCTGGGTTCAGAAGTGCCCGGAGATATTATTCCTTTTGGTACAGAAAGCGCTGGAGGAACCTTCCTAACTACGTAGACCAAAACTGTTGTGAAATCCGGCTCGCTGCAGTATCAGAGCAGCTCTACAGGAAGCCTCCTGCCCTTGCCAGGATTGGCAATGGCCTTTTCTTGTTTTCTTTCCTCATAAATTCGGAGGTATCCTTCTCTGGAGCTCTGTTGAGTGGGGTCTGCAGTAATAGCTTCTGGGGGAGCCCCACATGGAGACTCTGCGCTGAGCCTAGCTCTCGGCCTGGCAGGGAAGAGCCACAGTCCTTGTGCATAAAGCAGTAATGTGTGTTGTGAAATTTGAACTGAGGGGCTTAATTCTGSGATGTTGGGCTCTAGCCAGCCTAAACCATGCAATTGCATTGCCAAGCCCTCTTGAACGGTTGTTTGGTTTTGCCTGTCCCCAAATGAGCTAAATCATTGATTTTTAGATGCCTCAGTTTCAAAATTGTAATTCTAAAACCTTTTGAGTGCTAGAAACATGATCTGTTTAAGATCTTAGGTGCATCATCATTTAGGTGGCTGTGTCCAAAACTCTGGCTTGAGGCTCAAAGCCCAACTGCTCATTAGGTATTACTAGCCTTTGCTGTAGATGATGGCCAATTACCTGCTTTGTGCAATTTGCTTCATAAGCTTTATGCAACCTACAGATAAGTGTTTCTCATTCAAAATTACAGTGATGTTAATCTGCATTTATTGGCTAAATCACAGGAAAAGAACGTGTTTTTCTATCTTAAGGGAACAGATAAAGCTTAGCATAGAAAGGATTGAATGCCAATATCTTTATTTATATCCATTTTGAGCTTCAAGTTGCCACTAAGATGCGTCATTAGCTCTTCCATCTTGAGCCAATGTGTTTAGMCCATAACAATAAACACATCAAGAACAATAATAGTTCTTTAGTGAGTTTTTCCCTTTGTCTATACCACTTGATACATTTCATAATCTGTTTTTCTATTATTCTGCATTGGAGGTAGAAAATCAGTGTGTTTTTTCTGAATCGTAATAGCCCCTGTTTATCACTCCTTGGACAGGCTTGAGGGGGCTTGCAGTGACCGCAGCAGTCCAAGAGCACTGGGATGCTGCAGGAGCCACTGGCTGGCTGCATGTGTCCGGGAGGGAGGGCTGGAGCATCTCACCCCCACKCAGGGGCACCACTGAAAGTCATCACTTGAAAGCTAAGGATAAGAACCGGTCGGAAAAGGATACAAATTCACATTACCCCTTTAAGTGCAAAACCAGTTGGCACCTGCAGCTCAGACTTAGCTTTGAGGAAGAGAGCTGAAAAGGTGGGAATGATAAATTAATTATGATCTTGTACCAGTATATTAGTACCTTGTATTTACCCTGTAGTACATAGGGACTGTGTGTCATCCTCTGAGTAAAGTATCTCCAAAACTTTACCCACATAAGAAAGCCATGGGAGCTGTTCTATATTGTTTCTTCTTTATTTTCAAAAAGGAGAGAAAGGAAAGGGAAAGAGGATTGGAAGTTGCAGCCAGTTTTCCTGCTATTTATACTCCTGTTCGTCCTAAACCAGTAGCTTTGGCAACCTGCCTTTCTCATCCGTGGCATAACAAGAGTGGCCACATGGAGGTGGTGTTTTTCCAGTCCTGGTGTTGCAGGATTACCAGGACGCCAAAGAGGTGCTGCTCTGTGGTAAAATGATGCGTCCTAAACAATTAGTGTCTCCTGATTTATCTTGTCTAAATAAAGAAATCGGAGGAAACTGAGAAGCAGCGCTGTGTTATTGTGGTTACGAGGGGGAATTGAAGGTGCAAGGTTTGTTCAGTGTCACACAGGAATCTGTGGCTATGGCTAGAGCTGTGTTTAGCTGTTCTCTCTCCATGGCCAGTCAGACAGCACAAAACTTTTTCACCCTTTTCACTCTGGAAAATATTGGTTGCCCTTTTGCTGCTAGACTAGAGGGAGGCCAGGGCAAGGGCTGAATTTACTTCTCTGTTCTTGTGAAAATAAAGTATTAAATTGTCTTCAAATTAGAAGACAAGTTCTGTAATTCAACAAAAGTTGAATTGTTCTGGAATGTTTTAGTTCTTCAAACTTTAAAAAAAAAAATCCCCTGAAATTTAGAATATCTTGAAACCTGAGAGTGACTTGGATTTTGCACTTATTTTTGGAGGCTGCCTGCATTTCTCAGAACTGCTGTTTTTAGCACMGTTTCACCACTGCTGTTTAGTAATGGAGGCTGTCAGTTAAAACTAGGCTTTTAGACACCACACAATACATACCTGAAGAATAAATTGGAAATTGCCCAGTGACTGGAAATACGCTAGTGTCAAATGTACACACACRGCCAGAATGGCAGGATGCTTACTGGCAGATCACCAACTTATCACATTTCACAAACCTTTCAGTTTCTATTGCTTTTGGGAACTAACAGAAAGGTATTCAGGAAATGGAAAGTCAAATCCATTGTAAGCCTGCAGTTTACTTAACAGTTTTTGGTGTAATGTGTCATGTTTCAACAGGTAGCTTCATTCTCATGGCTTATGTTCTGTGACATAACTTCAAATTCTGCCCAGCAAAACAGGATAGCAGGAGACARGGAAGAGAGGTATCCTATCAGTTGTGCAATCAATTGTGAAAAGCAAGACAACATCCCAKCTGTCCACTTTTCCATGATAAAAATCTGAAAAAGGAGTGAAAAGTGCCGGATATCTCTAGGACAGCCGACAAACCCTGCATAATTTTAAAAYGTCCCATCTGATATGCTGCAATGCTTACACTAATGTAGAGATAGTCTCTGGAGGAGGTGGTAGAGAGTTTGACTAAGCCGTGTTTATACTTTTCTGTGTCTTCTCAGATGAACATCTCCCCCTTGCAAGGAACTACCCTGCCAGTTCCTTCTGTAATACCCAAGCGGCTTTAAATCTTGTCTTCTTCTAAAATCCATTAATGTATCTAAGATTCTTCCCTGACAAGTTATGCCGCCAATTATAAGTGTTTTCAAACCATCCGCGTTAGCTTGTTTAAGTGATTCATGTGTTTGTTTTTTTTCAGGTTCCCTAAGATACCGTGCAGATTAGCTGCACTAGCTAAAGCTGGATCAGAAAACAGTAATAAGGCAGACAAAAAGGCTCATCAGATCCAGTGCAGGCATACAATGTATAGTTAAGAAAATTACTGTAATTATTGTCTATAAAAGAAAATAGGGTGAGTTGGCATATCTGCTTGGTTGGATAATACCAAATCTAATATAAAAATACACCTMAAAAAGTCAACTTACAACCTAGCAAAGGACCATGATCAATGAGCTCCCCAGCAGAGAGGAGGAGACCCCCCGCCCCTTATCTTAGTGGTGCTGCTATGGCATTGCTTGCTTCCACCYTGATGATCCTAGATCAGTGGCATCACTCAGATAGATGTCAATGGGTTTCAAAGCAATGCACAAATATATGTTCTCTATGAAGATCTCAGAGCAATTTGTAAATTTTGTTTAAAAGGCATCGTGTGAGGTCAGTGGGATATTTCATTACATATTCTGGTATGGGAAAATGAAAAAAGGTAAGTGTCACTAGGGGCAAATAACAAGTATAACTTTTCAAAGTAACATGTATGTCGGTGACTTTGRCTCGTCCATGCCCAAGGTGGGAGTTTTCTGCGGCTTGTTTAGCGCCTGTGGATGGTGCTTGTGCTGAAGGTTCTAGATCCGCTTTTCCATGACATCTCTTGACAAGCCCAATAAGCAGACTTGTTTTTTTGAGTGTGTATCCTTGGCGTGGTTTGTGAATACAAATATCCATGTTCACCTGGACATGTGTATTTACAGAGTGTCCTACAAGTCTGTCCATGCAGAAGTTTCATATGTGTGCTAGAGTAGCCTAGACCTGCAGAGCTTTCCCTCTCATTTTGTTCTACACACCAAATAGTGATCTCCTGCAAGAAAAAAAAAAATAAAAAAAAATAAAAAGGAAAGAAAAAAAATGAAGTAGGATTGTCAGTTCTGGCTGCCCACTCTGCTCTGTTAATATTATTAGTTTCTGTTGATAATACAAGAAAAATACCATGCATTTTCCCATCATAGTTATATGTTTTATGGCTGCTTAGTTTTTTCTTCAAACTGGTGGCAATAGTTAATCAGCTTAGCTAGAAACAGGCCTGATTTAGAGTTGGTTCATTATATATATATATATATATATATATATATATATATAATGTTTTTTATTTTTTTTAAATAAGTGGGGGGAAAAGGTTACTGAACTTTCATTGTACTTGCCAAATACTTATTTTAATAGCCAAAAATTAATTATTCTGCCAGCTTGTTACTTTTTAACATTAACTTATTGCAAGAACCAACGGAATTAATTAGAGAGGCATGTGGGAAAGGTGGTACATTTAATTGCAGCTCTCCTGGCCAGCGTGCATAGTTGGTTTGGGTTTGCCAGTACAGACTGTCCTGACTATTTGCCCGTGTTCCGACAATCACTTCCCAACAGTTAAAACAGAGGAAAATTGCCTTTCAGGCCTGCGCCTCTTTTCCAGCGAGACTGTGGCCTGTGTGCCCGGCAGGCAGGGCCTGATTCCATCGCTCAGGTCACGGCTTCCATAGGATACRTGAGAGGCGTCACATGCAACGGGCTCCAGTGCATTTTTAGAGGGTTTGGGAGTCTCCCCATTCCCTGGGTGTTTTAGCAGCCTTGTTTCCTCGGGCTGCGGCGTGGGCTGGGCTGCCCAGGTGAGGCCAGGAGATGGGGTTGCAGAATAGGTTTTGCTCTGYCGGTTTCGGACTGCTGCCTAGGGGTAGGTATGGCAGCCTGCAAGTCTGAGCCTGGCAGYGAGTAAAGCCACGGGGTTTTATGCCCAGAACCAATCTGACTCACGCCTGCTTATCGCAGAAATGTAATTCAGCCGTGTCAGAGCAACAGGCCGTGGCTCGCGGCAGGCTCTGCCGCGCTCGTCCTGTGCCGCGGGCGCTGCGCGGCTCGTGCTGCACGTGCAGSAGGAGCGCGACCCGCGTCGCAGAGCTACCTGCCGCGCCAGAACAAGCAGCATGCGGTGGCATGTGGCTCTTCTCGAGAAAAGAGCCCATGCAGCTCAGAAGGCTGCATGTGATGTGCAKATGTGGAGGGTAAGAAGCCAGAGTTCCCGTGCTCCCCTCACGGAGCCTTTCCCTAGCAGCAAATGCTGCACKCCGTGGTCTGTTCCTGCAGGGACACAAGAGGGCTGTATGGGAGGGCCACGTTAGCACACGGGGACCATGACTTGTGAAAGCCAGAGCAAGCCAAGCAAAGCCTCCCTCAGGAGGCTGGGGGAAAGGTGGTCAGGGGTTAAGTGAACATTTTTAGAAAATCAAATGCTAGAAATAGACTAATGAAACTCAAGTAAAGCAGTGCCACTGCTATTTCCAAATAGCAGTTGTTGGGTTATGCTTGTTCCTGCTGGCCATCGCTTAGCTGCTTCCTTTGCCTTCCAGAGCTTAGTCTTATGCAAGCCCCAATCTTAGTTTTCTTTCTCTATGTGTTGTTTTATTTGAAGAACAATTAGCTGACGGTGGTTTTGCAAGCCCCAATCTTAGTTTTCTTTCTCTATGCGTTGTTTGATCTGAAGCACCGCTAGCTGGGGGGGTGGTTTTGCCACTAGGTGGTTATGGGTTGAGGTCATGAACAACCTGGGCCAGCCAGGATGGCAGGGTTGGCCGGCCTGGCTGCCCTCCCACACTCATCCCACTCCACCTGCATCCCGGCCTCTCCCCAGTCCATCCTCTTTTGACTGTGCAGCACTCCATCTGAAGGAGCAACCCTTGGAGGAGCAGGGCCCGTGCCCCTGAGGCAGCAGTGAGCTGCGTGCTGTTACTAACAGCTGCTTCATGCGGGTCAGAAGTTGCGAGTCCTTCTGAAACCACGGGCTGCATTTCAGACCATCCCATGTATCCAGCGTACTGCCTCCCGGCTTGTCTTCCTGCTCCGGGGAACTGCAGGAGCCGTGCAGACGTGTGCCACCGATCCCTGCGCCAAAGGACGTGGAATTGGTCGCACATGGGAACGGAGCTGCCCCAGCTCTGCCCGGGGCAGCAGTACGTGAGCGTGTTTGTATGWGCAAACACCTCAGTGGTCCATCAGCACAATCCTCTCATAACATGCAACCCGGTAAATAGTCCCTAGGGAGTGCAGTGAGAGAAAAAATGGAAACACTGAGTATTTATTCCTATTTTCCCTCACACAGGAGACCCCGAGTTGTATTTTCTGCTGGTGTTCCCTGGTTGTCACTCTGCTGGCTCCAGGTCAACGCTGACAATTTACAGCAGCAAAGAGCTGACCCTCTGCTTGCCCGAGATTTATAGAGACAATAAATCATTCAGTCAATTGCCGAACCGTGTGTTTTATGAGGAAAGTTCAGCTTTAGTGTATACACATCTACGCTTTGTCAAGACATGCAGCATGCATGCTCGGAGCAGCCCAGATAYATTTTTATGAATAGAGCTCAGACATTGCCATGGCAACCCAACACTGTTAGGGTTTTGCAGGAGTAAATTATTAATGGTGTTCAGCGGGAGGAAATTCAAAATCCTGTTCCTCGTGGCTGCGCGCTGTCGCGTGTTTTGTTGCGAGTGGCACTGGGAGGTCACAGTATAGTATGCAAGCCACAAGGTTTCTCCTTTTCTTTATATATTTTCCCAGGGCTTCTGTCATTCCTCTCAAGCTTTGAGCAGCTCTAGCCGTTTATTTTAGTGTTAACTGACAGGCAGGGTGGGTTTTGTTTAAAAGGAGATTGCTTCCCCTGAGCTTCATAATTCAAATGCAAAACTCACTTGGAAATTTTATATAGAAAAGGCCTCCTGACATTTATTAAACTATTTTTTTTTTTAATGTAAACTGGGGGGGGGTAGCTATAAAAATCATGATTTAGGAAAAGATGGCAATGTAGTTCACCTAGGTTTTTGCACAGTTTCTCTGTGCAGAAATATCCTAGTAGTAAAAATATTGCAGAAGATTTTGATTTTTTTTAACCTTCAGTAATCCACAGCCTTTTTCAGAACAATAAGTAGGTAGGAGAAAACTGCAGTGTTCTTTTTTATTTTTATTTTTAATTWTTTTTCCCTATGAAATTAAGTTAAACTGATGATCTGTTAAGTTCTGGTTCTGCATTATTTATTAAGATTTTTAAAGTGGATTTTAATTGCTTAAATCCTGTCAGAAGCATATTCCAAATGTTTCATTTGCAAAATTTCCTGAAAGGCCTTTACCGCATTTACTGTGGAAAGCATCATGTGGAGCAGAGGGCAAGTCCCACTGAAATGAACAAGCCAGTAGTATAATCCAGGGATAGAATATTTTCCATCTTTAATACCAGCAGCAATGTATACTTCTGGGTTCTGTTGTTGGCAAAGACAGCAGCTGTTTCTTAAAGGGTCAGACAGCACCTACAAGTTTACAAAAGTGATTAACAGAATGTTTGCTTTTTCCAAGGGAGGAATTGCTATTGTAGGGTTTGGCATTGCTGTTTTGAAACTACTTAAAAATGTGATCCTGCTTATTAATTTTTCTCATGTATGTACAGTCTTCATTCTGTATTTTTTTTAGATAGTATTTAGATAGTCTTCATTCTTTTTTTCTCACTGAGATTTGATTGGTGACTTCACATAAGAATTAAATTTCTGATAGCATTGAATATTGAATTACTAGTCTATGAATGTCTTTGAGGAAAATAGGGACTTTTAATTAATACTGAGAAGTAAAATCTGTTTCGGTATGATTAATTACAACTCCCAGTTCGGGTGCTTGTAGTTAGGCTCAAAAATCCTGGGGAAATGTGATCCTAAATTTGTGAAATAACGCAATGAATAACAATCACATCATTAATTTTTGCACCTGAAATTAGTATGTTTCCCAAATGGTCTCTGTCGGACAGGTTAATTATCGTGTTAACTAGGGGGAATGGGTTGTAAATGAGAGTTTGTGTATGAGGATGCTGTGAACCTTTGGGCCAAATGCAGAGCTCTTTAGGGCTGGGCAGCTCCATCAAAGTCAATGCTGTGTGTCTTGTCCTTCAAAGAGCACCTGTCCCTGTTGTGGTGGCTGATCTACAGTGTTACTGCATGCTGATAATTAGAGCGGCTATTTATATTAATGCAGGCTTTTCTGCAACTCTTCTCCACCTCTCTTCACATTCCAGCTGGGCTTTGATAGGCAGAAATGAGACCAAAGACAGGTTTTATGTGGATGTTTGAAATACAAAGCTGATGGTCTAGGGCAAATACAATAACCTCACCAGGCAATCAGACATGAGCAGTATCTCCTGGCTGTCCATCACAAGCCTTTAATGAGTCCTTTGGGGGAAAAAAAGATAAAACCAGGAAATCATAACTGTAGGATTTCTTGCTTCGCTGAGACACCTGGCAGCTACATTGATCGTTTCTAGGAAAAGCAATAAACTGGAGATTAGGCAGCTTGTTTGCCAACTCTTCAAGCCGGAGCATGCCTCACTGCAGCTTGACAGGAGTAAGCGTGTGATCCCATTTCCGAGGAAATGGCAGACTTCAGTCAGTCAGAGAGCTAGGAGCAGGTCAGGCTGAACAAGTGACCCTGGGTGAGCGGCAGCACAGCAGGCTTCCCCGAGAAACCAACAGTTCAAAGCACAGGATTCTTGCTTTTTGTCTTTTTTTTTTGTTCGAAGCAACTTTTCTGTTAGTTTTATGTATTTTTTGCCAATGGAATTAGAGGAAAAAGCAGAGCTAACCTTTGCCTTTATTGCCAGGAGAAGGAGGGACAATGGYTTGAGCTGCAGCTGTTCAGTGAATTGCATCTCAGGACCTTCCATGGCGCTCCGGGCTGGGACGTGGTGCTGCAGGTTGTGCCGTCAAGAAGGGCAGGAAATTAATGAGTTTGGTCCCCGTGAGATATAATTAGGAACAGTGAGAAAGAAGGAAAAAAAGGGAAAATTAACTTGAATTTATTGGAAAAAAGACCAATGTGTGCATATATTTTGCATTAATGGCAAGACTCACRAGGCTGTGCCATAGATTCTCAAAGTAATGAGAGATAAATGACTTGAAGGTTTAATGAGCAGACTGGACAGGTCACTGTAGTACGGCACAGAGCACAGTCTGAATTGCTCAGGAAGAACCCAGATGACCTACAGGATGTCTGTTTTAGGCTGTCTGTYTTTGAGAGGGGAGAGGTCCAAAGGCAGTAAGGGAAAATAAAAGGATCCAGCCCTCCTGGATGGTTTCCTATAATCCTCTTGAGTTTTGAGAGCTTTCATCAGCTTTTTTTTGGACGTATTCACAGCACATAATTGGAAGAAAAGCATTAGTTAGTCTCCTGTTTATTTGTCAYTGAAGTATCCGCATCATTTTCCAAAAAATACTTTTTTGGTAGGAAAGGAATTTCCCTAGGCAGCCAGCGGTAGGAAATGATGTCTTTACAAAAGCCAAGGAGTGATCCCAAAGTGTAATCCACTGAAAGCTTAACAGCGGGGCTAGAGAGCWGGCCCATGGGGCCTGTGTGGGGCTGTAGCATCAGCAGAGGAGCCGTCCTTAGCAGATACTGCAGTAAACTCACAGGGATTCAGGATTCAAAAATGTTCAAGGCAACTCCCTTTTCTTTGTGAGTGAAAAGGGAAGATTCCAAATCAGATGGAAAAGAAAGGGGAGGTGAAAGGCAGTGGAGCCTAGGGCAGTTCCTCAGGGCCTGGGGAAGTTTGTGGTCTGCTCTCTGGTGATTGCTGCAGCCCAGGGGCTGATGCAGGGATTTGCTCCCACGGGAGGGCTGGCTGAAGCAGCCCTGTTGCTGAATGGGAACGGCCGGGGTCCCTCCTGTGCTCAGCTCGCTGGCTTTGCACACAGTCATTGCTTCATGAATGAGATAAAAATAGCCAATTAGCACCAACCCCAGGGGTGGTGACGGCAAGCAAAGCGAAGTTGATTTTTGCTGTTTTCTACCCATGCCTTGCATTCCTGGTTGCAGAGGGGCTGGTCACCCCTCACTAAGAGCTGATGGCCCCAGGGCTCTCTGCTGGTTGGGGAGTGTTAAACCCAGCCCCACTCAACTGATTTCCCCTGCAGACAAGAGGAAAAGTGGCTGGGGATTTAGGACCTGAAATTCATTCCCAAAATAGGACAAAATGTTGCCACTAGAGTCTTATTCATGGTATTTTGTGAAATATTTCTAGAGATCTAGAAATATATCTAGAGATATTTACTTGCATTTACGAGGCATTCCACTGCCCAGGAATTCAATAACATCCTAAGCTGAGTACTACATCTAGGTGTCATTAAAAAAAAAAAAAAAGAATTCTCCAGGGTTTTCTTGAACATGTGTCGTCTTCATTCCCTTCCCAAAATGGAAAGGAAAGGGGGTTTATTTAAGCATGGGACAGAGGAGTTCAAGCCTGGTTTTGCAACGCCTGCTCTCCCACAGCAGGCATACGGCAGATTGATGGAGCAGACTCCCCGTACGGYGAGTAGGGGAACCAAGGGCTGCGTTGGTGCCCGCAGAGCCCGTGGGGCAGCGCAGGGCGCCAGGCTGCTCCTTCTGGCTGGAGAAGAAAATCAGATGGAGGCCGCCACAGTGTCTGCAAACACATTTATTTCCTAATGCCAGGGAAGGGGGCCAGCAGAATTAGCAGCCTCAGTCCCCCTTTCTCCTGCGGTACATTGGGTGAGTTCAGCCTGTGGGATCGCTCATTGCAGCGGGGTAAAAAGCATCAAGGAGTGGGGATGGCTTTGACACTGTTATTGCCATTTATTAAAGTTTAACAATAATATTTATCTAAAAGCATACTGTTCCATAAATTGAAATGCATTTCTTCAGAGCCCTTCTTTCCAGCAGCTTAGTGAGAGTTGTTAATATGAATGTAAAAAAATCTAAGCAAGCAAATTAGGTGTCCGTTTTTCCTGTTTTTTTTTTTTTTTTTAATGCAATGAATAAGTTGTAGGCAGAGCAGATAAATTCATGTGTTGCAAAGCTGCTAAAATTACCATGGAAAACAGACCACAACTTAGTGCATGTAGCTCCCCCGCCTTTTGCAGGCTGCCCTCGAATCCTAGGGAAGCATTGACTGCCCTGGCTCTTTTCTGTGGCTCCCTTACTGCAGACCTCCTCTGCCAAAGGTGGATATAAAAGAGGATTAATTGAAAAAACATTGGGTGTCTTCTTGCAGCTCACCACAAATCTAAGCTAAGATTTATCAAGAGATCAGCCTTGTCCATGGTGCGGCAAAGATTAGTCAGGCTTTAAAATAAAACTCTTTGGAAAAGTTCACTAAAAATAGACCCTCATGCTTTTATCCAGGTACAATGGCTACAAATAGACAGCAGTGCTTAAGACAGCAAGGCGTCATAGTGCAGGGATGAATAAACACCTGCCTTGCTCTGAAAAGAGTAAAATGGGCATTTTGAAACCTCTGCAGTAAGTGGGATGTGGTGGGTTTTCAAAGGAAAAAGAAATTCAGAAATATTCAGAAAGAACAAAGTTATTTTTCATGGTTAAGTGGCATCATGATATTAAGCAATCACTGTTACACAAGGTACTTGTCAGTGGGTATTTTCCCACTAATGAACACCACTGAAACCTTTGGTCTGCTCTAATTCCTTGTTATTTGGAAAGGGACAAGGTTTTTTATGTCTCAGACAACTTCAGCATCACAGTTAGGGATGTGGACCAGAACAGCACAGTGGAACAACCCACTGTCGTTTCACGGACAGTAATGCTGCAGGTAGGTTTTCCATGCTGTATCTGAGACGGGATCAGTGCTTTCGTAATGGAGGACTTTTCTTGTCTCTGATTGGGATTAGGTCTCAGTTTAAATAACTAACATTTATATGAAGAGTTGCATTTGTTATACTGAAGTTTATAGGGGAGTTTCCACTCACTGGCAGAAAATAAAATTGCCCCCTTTCTGCTGCAATAGTTCTGCATGCCAGAACTATTTGTCACTTAGTTTTACAATGTGGTATTTTGATGAAGGCTTGGCATGTTCAGCTGTTTCCAGTTCATGAGCTGGGAAGATTCAGAGAATCTCTTACAAACGCCTTGCATAAAGAAGCCTYCTTCTGTGAACTAAGTGCGCTGTTACCTCTCCTCGGAGAGCAGATTTCAAGTACCGGATCATAAATGGAAGCTATTGACTTTTTGCTAGGCTGTATGAGCCATCTTCCCGTTTTCTCTCTCTAATGGGGCTACTTGGGAAGTGTGATTGGAACAGAGTAGGAGCTTAGTAATTGTATGGATTAAAACAGCCYGATTCTTGATGAAGTTTGTCCCGAAGTCTGACAACCAAAGCACAAAGGTTTATCGAGTTAGCGGCAAAGTAAGAGTGGAAAATGTTTAGAAGATTAGCCACCAGCAACTAAGTAAATGAACTGAAGAGACAGCAAAATGCTGCGTTGTTAATCAGTTTAGCTTTCTGCTGCTTTAACTCTCTTAACCTGAATGGGAGAGCAGAATTAAACAACAGGAATAAGCCCTGTGGTGAACCTGCGGGAAGAGGAGGGCGTTGGGAACATTAAGGAGAAATGGGCTCAGCAAAGCTAGGCCTCTCTAACACCAGCATAATGCACCTGAGGATCACGCCATATTTTTTTTTTTTCTAAGGACTATATTTTTAAATATAAATATACATGTGAGGTTTAGATAGCTGTTCTGTGGAAAATCCCTCTGTACTACTATCGTTGTAAAAAACTTCCTACGAATCATTACTGATGTTTGTTGGGGTAATTGAGACGTAGCAYTTAGAAACAGGAAACAGAAGGGGTTCTTGCTAGGCTGAATTACCAGGGAGTTCTCTGTGTTTGCATTAGCTTCTCTRTACTGTGTCTAGGCTTCTGCTTTGGAAGAACACACCTTTAGTGAGCTACAGCCACACAGATGTTTATGCAAAGTAATCTTATGTGAATAGTCACACACTAGTTTACCTTGCATGACCTTCCTGTGTTGATGATCTTTAAGATAAACAAGGAATGTGAGTTCTAACATTCTGTGTGCAAAATAAATGGTTTGCAGAGTAGAGGTCATGGCTGTGTCAAATCCAGGGGAGTAGACTGAGACTGAGGAAGGTCACTCAATAGGGAAAAATGGTCCTTAAGAAACATCAGGGATTCTCAGCTGTAATGATGCCATATAAGTTTCCATGCAAGTTTTAAAAATCCTATTCTTTCTCTCAAGATGAAAGGTAAAGAGCCTGAAAGGATTTGGATACAAATTTGCAGAGGCCACACCTGTGCTTGAAATGAGGAACATCAGCTACAGCCTGGTTTGCTGCCCAGACACACAGCTGGAATATTTGAGGGATGCCCTGCACCTGCACGAACAGTAACAGGGGGCTTTTGCTTTCAGTTGCAAACACCCTGCAGAAGGGRCTACATAGGGACTACCAAAGGATGCACCTGGCCACACCAGCAGCGGAGGGTAAAGCCTGTGCTAGTGATCCCTGAGGCTTTCTTCTAGTTTCCTGTTTTGTGCACTTGCCTGTAAGGTTTCCAGGCTCAGGACACTAAGAACAGAAACCGGGAGCAGCCGTGAGGCTGAGCAGTGAATTTCAAAGCAGCCCTGCACCTACCTCATCAGGTGGCTTGGGGACCTGTGCGTGGGTGTCTGGAGCCCCCCTTGGCGTGGGCTGCTCATCTCACCCGCCAGAGCAGCCCTTTCCCCCCTCACCCTTCCAATGAGATGGCTTTTGAAGTTCCAATGAACAGCGACAGTAACGCTGTACCTTGGTATGGCCTTTGAAGGTGTTGCTGCATCCTGACGACAGCGCTGGAGGCAACGTTGCATTTACTGTCCTGGAGGGTAACTGAGGTAGCCGGGGCTCAGCAAGACAATGACAGAGTCAAGGACAAGCCTAAGGGGGTTGTAAAGCTAAAAATGCTAGTGAGCTAATGCTGCGTAACTAGCTTATCTCTGTAAAAAAAATCAATAAAACTGAGGTGTATTATTGCACTGTATATTTTCCTTTAGAAAAGACAAATTGTCCTAATAATTCTTATTCCTGTCCTGATTCAAGTTTCTACTGAGTTTCAAATTCACAGTGGAAGAAAAGCAGATTGAGAAAAACCCAGAGTGTTTATCTATCTTTCTGCAGCTTGCTTGTCTCCTGTAAAGCATGTGTTGATTCTTACTATGAATTGTCTTCAGTTAAGCCTTTGAAATAGTTGCCAAATATCATAAAATTCCTGTGTATATTTCGGGTCCAAAGATCAGTCTTTTATCAAGTCTGCCAGGCAACTTTTCTTCTGACTGGCTGACACTTTCTTGTTAGTGCCCATGTTATCTTTTTTCTTTCCTTTTGGCAAAATTTAAAAAKACTAGGTCTGTAGGCAAAGCTTCCAGTAATTTTAAAGGAAAAAAGGATATGATCCTGAATAACTCTGCTGCATTTTGCAATAGCTGTTTTAGTTCTGCAATTAAAAAAAAAAAGTCAATATGTATTTAAATGTCAGGACACAGAACTTATCTTTTTCTTAGGTTACTTTAATGTCTTTTTCAAACTGACATATATACTACAGTTTCACATGAACTTTGTATTTTTTTCAGTGAAATAGAAATAAACAAATGCAGTGATCTTGCTTGTTTTTCATACTCAGAATGAGAAATCTAGAAAGATCAGCCAAAAAACTGTGGTGAAAAACTTTTCCAAAGGCAACTCTTGACCAACTATTTTGAATAAGCTGCTGCTTAGTGTACACTGCATGTGCAAATCTAACTGGGCTCCTTTCAGAGCGTGCAGCCTGGCAGCACACCATGTGGGCACCTCCTCTTGTTCCATGAGCAAGAGCATGCCCTCAAACAAGGGGTCTCATTGTGCTTGTGAGTTGATTTCACTGCATGCTAATGGCATGAGCTTTAAAAATTAAATCTGTTCTTTCACTTGAAACTAAGCTATACACACCCCAGAAGTCTGAGATGTTATGCTTGAAAAACAAAACAAAAACAAAACAAAACAAAACAAAACAAAACAAAACAAAATGATATTTATTTGACAGGATTGTGTGGAACTTTTCTTAAGACATTGCACAACTGCATTCAGTATCCCCAAGAGGAAGATTTGTAGCCAATTATTTCTGTGCTCCAGTAACAGAAGTCCAGAGATGGGAGGACTCTTTGATGCTGTTGCAGACTCCAGTATCTGCAAAGAGGGTCTGAATCTCCAGCATGTTGTATGTCAGAGCAGAATGTTTTTTTTGTCACTTTAAAGCTTTCCAACTGAGTTGGGGGATGTAGTGGAGTTCTGTGGAAGCAGTGCCATAAAGAGGGATGGGATGGGTTAGGAGAGGACAGCTTGGAATATCTGTGAGACTGGAGGGAATGCCTGCCATGCTGGATAGAAATTGCTGGACTCTGACTGTAGTTAGGCTGCCTTTTGGACACAGCTTTATGCACTCAGGCCAGTAACACGTGGAGAAGTTGTTGGATTTTTTCCCACTTCCTTATTCTCGGTTATGTTGAAGGGAATGTTAAGGGACAGATGTGCATCGACTGCAGCTGTTGCACAGTCTTTAAGATGAATGTGAGATGTGACCTGGAGGCTCCCTGCTCTGCCTCTGGGCTATGTAGCTGCTGAGCTGCCACCGTTGCTGCCAGTCTTTATGTCCAGAGGGAGGATGGCGTGCTCTCCACATGTGTTTGCATCWGTTTTTTTCCAATCAAGGTATAAAACGAAATCTATACCCAGGTGCACTGTTCCGCTTGAGCAACTGGGGACAGCCTGTGCATAAAGCCGGCAATGAGGCAGTGAGATTTATGTCTACAAAAGCAAGAATGGGAGGGTTCCTTCTCACTGCTCTGGTGAATCTCTTTCATAGCATGCGGCTTAATGTTTTCAGGGAGCAAAGAGTCTACATCCTCCTATAGGAAGCCCTGAGGCTGGAGGACCGTCTCTGAAAACAGCTGAAAGAAATGGGAATCTTCCATTAAGTATAGTTCTGTTCAGGTTCCAAAGTTCAGGTTCCAAAGCAGAGAGAGTCCAGAAGAGGAGATGTGGGTTTTGTCTCAACTTGCCCAACCTTTAGGTGGTAGAGCCCTGAGGCTCTGGGTGACAGTGCTGCTCTGGAGAGCTGTGCTCAAGCAAAGCAGGGTGCTACTCCGCTCACGCCGTAGCTCTGTGCCCTTTTGCACCTGCTCAGCTCGACTGGCTGGTGTGGAAAAACGGGGAACTTCATGCGAGTCCATTTCTACTCCTTTGGAGAAGCTATTGCTTGCAAAGGTCCTGGTATAACTTGGATTGGCATGGCTTGGAGTTTTGATTAAGACATATGATAATGAACATGTGGCTGACTCAGAAAAGAAATCAGCACACTGATGGCATCTTTCACTGTTGTGATGTGGCCTAGAGGACAGGACCACAGTGTTAGTCCAGGGTGGCATAATTTGAATCTACCCAAGGAATGCTTTCGATGATACCGTCCATTGTAGCCCCAAGCAGTCACTGTGGCAGTCATCAGTTCTGGTTGTAGGGGTGTCTGGTTGTTTGTGCTGTGTACAGCTGCTGTGCTGGCCGTAGCAAGGGCACCTTGGCACCTGCTTAAGGGAGATCCTTCCAGTGATGGCTGTGTGAGACGTGAGGCAGTTTGGGCCAGGCCAGGTAGCCAGATGGGCTCAATTTCTGAAACCTCGCAGACGGGCCCATGACATCACGACACGGCCTGTTGTGCGCTTGACCTGGCACTAAGGTGCTGCACGTCAGGTGGCTCCCGAGAGCTCCCTCTATGAAGGAGGAGCTGCCAGGCCAGTGCCTTGCTTCTTGAGATCAGAGGTGGGCCTGTGTCACGAGCATAAGCAGCGCTATGGGAAACAGATCACACAGCGAACACGTCCTTGTAAAGCCCGTCTCTCTTGTCCTTTCTATCTTCTGAGTGGGCCGCAGGAGTCTCTCTAAGAGAAAGGTAAAGCAGAGCTCAGGGCTCACTGCGTGTGGATTAGGGCATACCCAGACTTGCAGTAATCTGCCTCAGCTCACAAGTTGCACAGCCCTAGCGAATTCTTTTGAAACATCAGTTTCCTCTGCCACCCCCTTGTTTGTTTTTCCCTGTTTGTTTTGAAGTGTGAACCAAGTTTGTACCCATTTCTCCATACGCAACCAATCATGGGAGAAATCTGCCCAAAACAGGGCAACAGAGCAGAGCGATGACCACAGCGAGCGAGCGCGTGGTGTTTGCTGTCTGCTCCCCTTTAGCCCGGCTGCCAGGCTTGGAGACGCCTCCCGAAACTTTGCTAGTTGTTATGGGGAAACTTTTTTAGCTATGATCTAAACCGAAGCTGCTCAATAATGAGTAAATGTTCTGTGCACTCCAGCACTTTCAGTTGCACAACGGAATGAGCTTTGTGCCCCTCAAATGTTTGGGTGTTCCCATGGCAAAGTTTCTTCCCTTCCATTTTTTTTTCCCTGTTCATTAAAGYCAGGCAAGAGGAAGTGTCCTGCTTTGTGCAGTCCTGGCCTTATCTTCAGAGGTTAACAGAACCCATTAAAATCTGCCTCTCTCTGTATTTCTTGTGTAAGCCGTTTACGTCAGAATGATACGTTGTGAAACTGGAGTTAGGACTTCACGTTCGTGTGCATTTAGAAAGAACAAAAGTGGCATTCATTCAAGCTGCTCATGTTGTTTACTTTCATCTTTATTAATCTCTCATTTTGAGGCTCTATCTCACATTTCATACTTCTCCTTGGCTGCAGGTTGCTTGGCATAYCTACAGCAAATTCAACTGTAAGAAACCAAATTTACTCTCCACCATTTTTATGACAAGTTGCACTAAGATAAAAAAAGTTCACTTAGGCTGAAGGAGGATTAASGTTGAAAATCAGCAGGAGGGAGTGAGAAGAATTAAACAAATACACGTGCAAAGCAGGATTCACTGAACAGCCCTTCTAAAGCCTATGGACGGTATAAAACCGAATCAAACTCCCATCTTTCTTCACTACTGTACTAATGCTGCCACCCTTGCTACACAGACATGGATCTTTTTCTGCTTCAGATATCCCTTGGGGGCATCCCTTAAGCCTCGCTCGGGGGATGCATGGGGAGGCGAGGATGGAGGGCAGCTCTCCTGCTGCTTCTGCAGGCTGTCCTCATCGCGACAGTGCCCTGAACACTTCATCTTCCCTGTGTGTCGCGGTGTCACTCCAAATCTTCTTCTAGCCAAGGATTTTAGGACTAAGCTCTCATGCGCCAGTGCTACCTCACGCGGCAGCGTCACGGTGACGTGCTAAGGCTGAGTGTTTGTTGGCTGGGTGAAAATGGCGACAGAGAAGCAGCRTCTGGATTTTCATTATCCTTTCCTTGGCATAGCCTTGATACTTCTTTTCTTCATATCACTGAGCTCTGTATGCCTGTGAGATGCTTCTTGCAGCCACATCCCACTAGCATATTAGAATGATGTCCAGAGCCAGGTGATGCTCTCAACAGATACCACTTTCAGCAGGGCCTTAMGATCTATTTTCACCATTCACACTACAAAGAGAAAGAACTTTTGAAGTGTGGATGTTCCAATGGTTGAAGATTCTCCTTTGGAAGCTTCTTTTTGTACATTAAAGGGAAGTAAGAGAAAATCATCTTGTATTTGGAGAAATTAAACACAACCTGTAGGCTAGAATGCTGGAAATAAGGAGGGGGATAAAATGAAACAGTGATAAGACATTTGGTTTTGAAAGGCCAGATTCTTTTACATTTTACAAAGTTTCATGTATTAATTTCAAGTTCCTGGGATTATACGTGATAAAGCAGAGTAAATTTATTGTTTAAATATTATGTATATATGTATGAATATATTTATACTTTTAAATGTTATATATTTTTATATATAATCTTGATTGCATCAGCTGTTAAGGTTTTWTGGGTTTGTTTTTCAATTCATGTCTCTCTTACGGGTTATACCTATGAAGGATCATGGACTGTATGCAGAATCTGGCCCGGGGAAAGCTATTCAATCCAGCTTAGTGACAAGGAAATAGAATGGGTGCCTTGTCATATGGTTCCGCTCTCCATTTCTGCCACATAGTGAGGGTCAGCAGAAAACAAGGCTTTGGTTTTCTCTTCATCACCTTCCTCTCCTCTTGGCTGTTTCTACACAAAAGGAGAACTGAAGAATCCAGTTCACTGTTATGTTATGCTATAGTGTGTTTTCAGTACCCTCTCATTCACGTACTTATGAATTCGTTGCTTTGATGGACTCTTGGTAAGAGCTACGTGTGAAAGGGGCTGTTTAGAGAAAGGCAAGGTCGAGTACAAATTATACGAGAGGTGAGAGAATTTGAATTGGAGCTTGGTATTGTCTAATTTTCTTGCAGATGAATTTCCTGCTTTCCCATGCATAGTCAAATGTAATTTAAATACACCTCTGTTATGTGTTGCTTTCTATCTCTAGCTTATATGAGAAAATTCCTCTGATGCTTTACATTTCTATGGCATACCTGAAGCTTGCTATGAAGAGGGCGTATATGAGAAAATACAAATGTATTTCTCAGGCTCTACAGCCTTGTGGTTTAAGCACATGACTCAAGAGAATAGATTAGTGCCATGCCTACCTCAGAGATGCTATATGGCACTGAACCGACCTTTTGACTTCTTCAGGCATTTTTTTGCATTCTTAAAATGGAGTCTCTGCTACCTTCATTTTGCCGTGTTTATAAAGGGAGATGAAGACTGTCAAATAGGAGACCTTAAGAAAGGATAAAACACTAGTGTGAACACACTTCTGTTTCTCATGGTCCTCTTGCCACTCCAGCTACTCCAACTGGATCAGTTGGGAGTTGTCAGCGTTTCATAGGCAAGGACTTACGACCTTGGATGGTTGTTCAAAATTTGGTTTGTATTTAATGCATATTGTTAGGACTGTGAACTTCCCAGCCTGAGGTGGACAGTGGATACGGGAATATTGACAGCAAAGCAATGAAACAAGGARTATATTTTGATTCAGTTCCGGTAATGCTATATGTTTAGGTGTTCGTATTGGGTGCTAGATGCAGCCAGTCTGAGGTCTATGGTGACAAGAGTTGTAACCAAGARTAACTAAAAGTTTGGGTTAAACTCTTGTATAATATGAACCAGGACCTGGATGTAAAAATCAAGTCAGAAACGACACAGCATTCAGTGTTCTGAACTAATAAGCTCTGAGAGGAAGTACCAGAAGATGGACAGCTTTATTTAACTCTTTCCTCTGTGTTACAGGTAAATAAATTATTATGTAAACTCTGCCTCTTCTTGTGCTATGATGTTGGCTACATGTAGTTTTTCTTCTGTGCCAGTCCTGAGCCAGGACTTACCCAGGCTGAAGGCAGACAACTGCAGTTAGACGGGTAATAGGCGAGGCATGGCCTAAGGGTTCGAGAAACTTCGATRAAAGAAACCCTTGTCTTGTTTTCTCTTTCCTCTTTGCATGTCTTTGACCTTTCAGAAGTAGTTGGCCCCTTTCCTGGGGAGATTTGCCCTTTCTTACTCTTCTACACCATGAACTTTGCCCAGACCCTTCCAGGGACCTAGTCTCCAGGAGTGACACGGGTCGGTGTAGGATGAGCCCCACTGGCCTTGATGCTCTCCCAGTCTCCCTGTGCATGTCCGCCAGGGTGGACCATGACAGAAGGAAGCAGYGCCAAGGGTAGCTTGCAGCCACCTCCCAGCTGAGCCTTTAGCCAAGCAGCCCTCACATGTTTTAGGAGATAAAAGCAGGAAAGGAAAATGCAGGGGAATTCTCAAAAGCTGGGGGGTGGGGGTGGTGGAGGAATATGTGACAGTCCTGTTTCTGTAATTAAGTTCAGTGGCTAAGATCTGGTCCCTGGGGTCCAGATTGCTTGCATGAGAGCGCAGATCAGTTCCACCTTTCTTCCAATGTGTTTTGATGGCTCCAGGCAASCAGCAGCACAGCAGCCAGAGAGCTGGACGCAGGCCAGCCTGCTGAAAGCGTCTGCTCTGGGAAGTTGAGAGGTCAGCGTAGACAAGTGCTAATATCACATTTAGTTGGTTACAAGCCTGTGTGCTCTGTGATACAAGCGTAGAGGACAGTTGTGTATTTCAGAGACAAAAATAGCTTCCATGAAAAAAATCAAGACCATGCTGGCCAGATTTTCATATTCAAGCTGCTAATCTTGCATGAGAAATAGATGGGAGCATAAAGATTCCACAATTAGGAAAGTAAACTGGAAAGAAAAAAAAAAGATCTGAATGTTTCAATTTTCCAGATTTGTAAACTGCTCAAACAATCCCACAGTGACCTTGGGATGCACAGCCAGAAAAGCAATCAATAGACATCGCTGAKCACTATTCTTTCAGATCAACCTGCAGACAGAGAAGCTTTTAGCAATTTGATAGGAGCCTGTTAATAGACGTTTGCTAATCAGAATACGAAAGAAAAATTAAACCTTCCTTTCTTTAAGTCTTGTCATTGGTCTTGGAGTATAGGTAAGTGACAAAGTCAGTTGTCTCTTCAGATTTCTCTGGAAACGTGAGTTTTACCTGAATTTGATTGTTTTAAATTTTCCCTGATGTAGAATGTGGGAATTTTATATTGCTCAGCAAGAAGTTGTGAACTAGACAAAAAACAAGTCGTAGACTTCAGTGGAGAAGCTAACAAGTGCTCTGCATAATTTGTATTTAATTCAYATATGTTTCAAAAGTCCTTTGAGATCCTATAGGAGCCTGGGGCATTTTTGCATTACAGAATCAKTTCTTGCATATGCTGCTTTAATATTCCTCCAGCATGAAAATATCATATAGCAAAAGAAATACTGGAAGGTCTTCTGGGCATATGACATTGTTTATTGTATTGTTGTATGTAATTTGAATTATCCTATTTGCATTGGTTTGTTAGAGATGATAGACATCCTTATTGACATACTTTAAAAATATTAATATGTATTTTTATGTCTACTCTTTATTTAACCTTGTCTAAAAATTTCTAAAATTTTCATTATTAATACATTGATTTTGAGGCTTAGGAATTCTGATATTATTCTTGAAACACTTAAGGTTGCTAAAGCTTTTGTGCTATAATTTTATTCTTTCTTGCTTATAGATGTCACTTTTGAGGGAAAAGTCTTCCCTAAATTTAATGTTCAACCAAATATATATATAATATATATATATATGTTAGCAAGAATCAACAAAATCAATAAAGCTGTATTCTTTTATTTTTTATTTTTATTTTTATTTTTTTGTGCTTGAATGTGAAGTTCACCCCTGGTCTGACCTTCACCATAATTCATGCAACCTCTAGTCAGGAGTCCAAAGAGTGGAATACGTAAAAGTGTCACTAATTTAACCTCTTGTAGAGTACATACACTGAGGAGCAGCATTGTGAGGAGCTTAGCGTACCTCCTGGCAAGCTGTGATGACAAGTTAGTTTTGTTTTTGCATGGTGGCATTTGATGGGTCTCCTGGGATTTTTATTGCCTATGTTTTATTAAAAGTGCACATGCAGAGCACATGTGTATTGCTTCATTATGTTGGACAATTCATGTGGTTATGATTCAAAGAGAGAAGCAGAACATTGCATCAATAATGCTGTAAGTCACAACTAAACTAAAACATGGATTTTCTGTAATAATTTATTTTGTCATAGAGGTATGGCACAGAGGTAAAGAAGGTTTAAGAAATTTGGGTTAATACTGTGAATCTGATTTTATGACAGATATTTGAACTCCCAGGACTGAGGAAGGATTTTGTAGGCAGAAGTGCTGAGGTGGTACTTTTTTATTTATTTTTTTCTCCCATGGAGATTTGATCATTTTGAAGTGAACTCAGAATTACCTTGGCTGAGCTATCCAACTATTGGGGTGTGGGGTGCTGTTGTCTTTCTGTTGTAGCTGTAATTTGGGTACCCAAACAGTTGCCTCCTTTTCTCTATAGGCCAAGTTAGAGGTCCAATTRTGTCTTAAGATGAGAATGGAGCATGGTGGGTTTAATGGGCATTAGGCAYAGAAAAATGTATGGACCTGAGGTAACTAGACAGCTTTGTATTACCGTATCTGAAGATAAATGCTTTGGCCAGGGGCTATAGCCTTGCTATGAGCTTTCTCTTCCCACATTTTCCTCAAACCCTGAATCTCACCTAAGCCCTAATGAGGAGTAAGTAGACACATGAGTGAAAGGAGTCGTCAAGTCCCACCTGATCAATTCCTTTCCAGTTTGCAAGGTGATTATTTGCAAGCCTTGTGCACACCAGATTTTCGTCAGGTGCAGAGCCGCTCTTCCCATCTCATAGGTGTCTGCACTACTGAGAGAACRAAATTGTCACTTGTTCTGTGGAAGAGACAGCAAAAAAAATATATGGTACAGCAGTGAGCTGAGGCATAAAAAATAACATAGACTGTATATCTCTGTCACTATGAGAGCAGTGACAGCTGAGAAAAGGAATGAGACATAAGGAGATTAAAGGGGCAGGCAAGTGAGAGACAAAAAGACATGTACTGACCTTGTTTAGCTTGGAAAAGCTTATTAATGAAGAGGAAAAGCATGGTTGAGAATTCCACCTGGAGATGAACTTTCTTTTATGTGGTACTTATGAACGGTCTGGGGGATTACCTTGCACAGTGTTATTCCAAGGAATTACTATTTCCAGAAGGAGCTAGTGATACAGAGTGTGACAGGGCAGTCCAGTGCCTGGGTAGGGGAATTTGTCCTCCCTGCTCAGCAGAAAACTGCGCGTTGGGGAGTGTGGAGGAGGGACCTCTTCGAGGCCGGTGAAAGAGCAAAAGGAGCTGAGCTGCAATCTGTGACTGTGCACGAATGGAGAAAAGGGGCTTCCTTTTAATTAGACAGGCCCATAAAGTCATAGTGACAACAGCACTTCTTTTCCTTAAATATAGAACTGGAAATAAGAAGAGTTAGAAAGATGTAATCAGGGACGTTGTAATGGGATACAAGGAACTGATTTAAACAGAAAAGATGAGACTGCACTATAAAATAAGGCGCTGTGGTCAGTTTGCTWCTGTAGAATAATTTTCCATCTTTAGGGCACTGTTTCATATATTGTGAATAACAGAAAATGGTGGTGGAGTAGTTGCTCTGTAGAATCATTGATGATCATGGCCTAATGTCTGTGGGTTACATAWTTTCTAAAAAGAGCTTTGTCTTTTATTCCAAAGGATCATTGAAGCACCTTGTTTAAGATGAGCTGCAATGGCTCTTCTGCTGCACATTTTCCTTGCCCTTAAGTCAATAACTTCATTTTCTCTTCAGATGATATAAAACTAGTGTAAGCAACTTGTTACAAGACTCACTAGTCATCTGGGGAAATTRTCTAGGGAGCACATGCTCAGGCCACAAGGTGTGGAGGAATTGAAAAGTCACCATCAGTTTGACCTGCTTTGGGAAGCATGCTGGATTCCTGCTGAATAGGAATGTGAGCCAGACCTAGTATCTTTCTTCAGAGACATCACCCTCTGCTATGTAATGGTTGCTTTGTCTCATTTTGCTGTTGATAAACTCTGTTCGCTGGTACAGTCTTTTGTGATGCTGTGATCCCATGTAATCRAAAGTACAATGGCAAGCTATAAAATAATCCATTTGCTCTTAGTTCTGAGAAAGATTAGAAGGAAAAATTTATAGCCTATAATTCCTTTAATTTTAGGGGAAAAAAATGGTATCAGCCCCTACTAGTAGCAGTTCTGAGAAAGATGTAATATCTGGAGTGCCATAAGAGCATTGATTCTCCCTTATTCCTGATGAAGGGTATTTGGCTTGTATCTTTAGGATGAAGGCTCATCTGTTATCAGTTCGTATCCTTCCTGGTGTAATCAGARTGAAGGGTCTGAAGTTTTCAGGAGTAATAATGGCACATGAGCTAGCAGAGGATGGGCTGAACAGACTGTGTCCACTTTGAGAACAATTTTGGCCGTAGACAAGTCAGATGAGAGTGTCTCGGCAGCTCTAGGCTTTGTAAAGTCTTTGCAATATTTCCAAGTGAGTAATGGATTTCAGTTTTCCTGTTTGAAAACATATGTCAGATCTGTTGACTGCTCCCCAACCCCTTCTTTTAAACTGCRTGCATATGAACCCTAGTAATATGTAAAAGCAAGTCTGGGCTTAATATGTTCAACAAAAATGTGTCTGCACTAGAGAAATATTGCCAAACAAACCAACTTCCCTCTCAATGACTTTAAAAGTAGATTGGCTGCTCGTACGAGCGTTCATTTCATCATTCCAGACGATCTACAATGTACTTCCTGCAAGTGTGATAACAAGCCAAGTTGTCTTCAACCCAAGTGCTGTGCAAGAGAAGGAAGAGCAGTCAAAATAGTGTTTTTTCTTCTTTGTACCAACAATACAGGAAACTGTATTTCCACAGGCTGTGACATGACCTGTCTGCTGCTGTTATTGTATGCAGCAGCTTGCAGTAGGCAGGATAACTCTCTTAGCACTCAGGCTCCAGGTGCTTCATGATATGGGTGAGACCAAAGCAGGTCAGGGCAGAAGGATTTCCACTCCTGGCATGTCCAGTCTCGAGATGTATGAGGGGTTGGGTAGAAAGAAAACAGGGAGATTTTTGCTGAGCCTGGTCAATCTGAACCAGCTCCGCTGGCATTTCCAGGAGATTCCTGTTTCTCTCCAGTCCTGTCTTCTGGAACCTGGAAATGTAAAAGTGTCCAGGAGGAGGAAGATAAATGTCAAAGTGGGAAGGTTGTTCTGGGAAAGAGTATCTGTCTGGAGGAGGACTAAAGCTCTTGTTGTCCCAGATAAGTTCAAGGCCAGGTTGGGCTTGCAGTGTTGTGGTGTCTCACCAGAACATGCGCAGTGAATCCACGTGAATGTTTTAGCCAAAAAACTTCTTGCATAATATCATGGTGAGCACAATGCAAATATTTGACTAACGATGATAGATGAGTTCAATCATGGAGAGTAAGTTGTTCTCTTAGATGTATTTCTAATTCAAAAGTATTTATTATATACTTTCCCTGAGTAGTCTTTGGCCTGTAACTTATTCACAAGTGGTTCCTGGTGTCAGATTAGGCATAGTATAGCCAGACCTTCAACAAAAACTGCTTTAAGGAGACCTTGAGGACTCTCCTGGCATATCTGGGCATGGTTGATCTTTGGCACCAGGTTTACATGTGCCTCCAAAATATCACTTCACATTCTCGGATGACATCAGAGGCTTTCAGTCTGCTGTGATAAAAATATACATTTAAAATGCAGATGTACTAGATCACCCTTCAAAGGTGGGATTTCATTAATGAATGAAACTGTAAAGCAATGTCTCTTAACTTTGCCCCATGACTATTTACTTTCCCACTTCTTTTCCTAAAATGTAAATGTTCATCCTTACTGTTCACATTGCATGTGTATGTTTAAGCATAGGTGAAGAATGATTGTGTTTTCTTATTTAACACCTATGCTTCCTGCTAAAAAATATCTGTGGCAGAATCCCTGTGAGTCATTATTTGTGCTAGTAATCATTTTTTCACACAGGTCAGTGTTGAAATGCATGGAAAACGATATTAGTCTTTGTCCTGAAAGTGATCAAGCTTTGCCAGAGCTCTCAAAGCAGCGAGGAGGAGCGGCCATCGAGGGTGCACGGAGACAAAGGACGTGCAAGGAACAGGGCTCCTCAGCAAACCGTGTGTCCTGCTCCATGTGGCTCTAGAAGTGGGATTGTCAGGTTGCCTTGACCATTTCAGATGAGCTGTCTTCCCTCTGAATTGCAAACCTTGCACTCTTCAATTAGTTGGAAAGAATGATTTCCCGCGCTTAATTGAAAATAGCTTTTTGCATTAGGTATCTTAAGCCCCCATTGCTGTAGAGCTGGAGTTGTAATAAGGAACTTGGAATAAATTCAAGCTTAAAATAAAGTGAATTGTATTATAAAATGATTTAATAAACACCTGTCAATTATATCTCTAAACTGGAGAGAGGAAGTCCTAGGCATCCCAAGTATAACGGTCTAATCTAAGATTTGAGCTCCCTGCAGTTCTCGTGGGAAGCAGGATTTTGGTTTAGCCAAGTTTCACTTCTGSATTCATATATCAATACGAAAGACATTCATTTTAGGAGAAGCAAATTCTTTTTTACGAGCAAAAGATACAGCTATTTATCTCCCACAGATTTCTATTTGATAGTAAAAGGAGGAGAAGCTCTTTCTGTTTGTAGCTGCTTGCTGTGCCGAATCTCGGAGACCTAGAAGTAACATGTCATAGGATGCCAGGAAAGCTGCAGGCAAGATTGTGGCCGCAGGGTCTCACACACGCCGCYGTTGAGGAAGGCTCACTGAAATCAGCTGAAACAAAACATGCTTTTGCCCCTTAAAAGGTCAWGTAAGCCAGCCAGGAAATGTAGTAATTTCCGAGAGTTTTGTAAGAGAAGAGCTGCCTTGATTCTGCCTTGTCATTTCCCAGACGGTAGCCTCATGCACACCTAGGGAAGTGCTGGGGAGCCTGCGCGGATGCAGCGGGAGGCACAGCTGGATGAGCGGCATCAGGGCAGCGGGAAAGGGGAAGAGCAGCTGCCTCCTGCTCTGGCACAGGAACCGAACCCGGGGCCAAGGCGCAGGCGAGAGGGAGCAGCCTCTTGATAGGAGAAAATGCTGATTGCTTCTTKCCGAGGAGTCCGTCCCTCAGTAATCCCTCTGTGGCAAACATCCCTATTTTGAGGAGTCTATTCCTTTCAACCAGCTCATCGCATTCGGTGGTGGCTGCAGTGCTCTGGAGAGAGTCCTCAAAGACACTGGTGTGTTTTGCAACCCATGGCAGAGCAGTGACTGGTGCCATATGCTCAAGGCAGASACTGAAAGATGTATATGGTCATGGGACCCGACTGCTCCCTCTGTAATCACCTCTGTCTGCTCGTGCCGACACGTTGTGATGTTCGGGCYGTACCAGCAGCTTGAAGGCACATTAAGGGCAGAAGAGGCTGATTTAATGGCAACACTATTCAAAAAGATTGAATTCTATTCCAAAAGATTGAACACACTATTCCTTAGTGGTGTTATTGCAGAAATAATCATGAAAAAATACAGCTTAAATGGTCAGGAAGGAGTGATGTGGGTACAGGAGACATGAGCTAGGTAGAAAGAAGGAGAGAAAAGGACTTAAAGCAAAATATATTGTAATTTCCATTCAGTGACGTGAGTGAAGATAGGACTTCTAGTCAGTGGCTGTGCCTTGAAGAKAGACACACAAATATATGATCCCAGATTTTTCTCTCTGGAGCTTTTGAGGTATTTTGTCCTTTGAYTGGTGTCACTCACCAGTTAATCAGGCAGAAAAGCCCCAGAGCTTACACTGACTCGTTGTTACTACAAGATATGGAAAAAGGACAATGATGTTTTAAAGAACTTTTGAAGAATATGCTTCTTCTGTTGGCTTTATGGGGCAAAAGAAGAAAGGGGTCAGTTTTTCCCACTTTCAGTTGTAGCTAAAGTGTGAACTTCTTTATTGTGTGCAGTGAGACAGAGCTAAGTCRTGTAGTCTGAGGGACTCTCTGGAAAGCATCACACAAGGGCCACACGATGCTATAGAACTTGATCTATGTTCTAGATCTGTGACTTGCAAATTCAACCTAACCTAAACATTTTCCTGCTCCAGAAAGTGTTCATAACTACAAAATTATCTAGTCTATCATATTTTTAATGTGTCCACCACAGCTGATTCCCCGCTTGGTAATTTCCGATAGAATAATCTTTGCTGGCAAGCAATAAGCTCTAAGTGTGAATGATAGAAGCTCTCCTGGCTCTTGCCAAGGATGTCCCTAGCATGCGGCCCTGGAAGCAGAGCATCAGCACAGGGCAGGCATCTGAGCAGCGTGTGCAGCAGCCACGGTCAGCAGTGCTGCAGCTCTGAGCTGTTCTTTGTGGTAACCTTGGCTTGTCAGCTAAAAAAAGAAGAAAAAAAAAAAAAGGCAGTAAATAACAGCAACTCAGATAAAGCCATTTTGTTATGAGGCTTTTTATTATAAGACATGTACAAATGTGAGGGTTATATCTTCCTGTGGTTTATGGGTTGGGCGCAATTCAGTCAGACGGATAAACATGCACTTAACTTTAAGAAGACATATAAGAGCTGCTGAGTTACCGTGCAGCCGTGTCCCCCGAGATCACTGCTGTTTGGTCAGAAGACCAGGAGATGGTGTGCGGGTGGGATGTGCGCTGTGARTGAGCGTTCAGCTCCCTGCACTCACACAGACGCTGGCCCAGGGACAAGCCAGGCGTCTCATTGCTAATGAGAGGCAATTTATAAYAGCCTTTATACCAGGGGGTTAAGTGCATCACACAGTTTTGCTAGACCTTTTTCGCATCCATTGCTTAGCCGCTTAGTAGTGGGGTTTTTTTAATATTTATTGGCAGTAATTTGTTCTGAATGTGAATATTCTTCCACAGCTCCAATACAGTGTCTTTAGTAAAAATCTCAGTAACCATATGAATGAAGGCCTTAGGATTTATCTCTCTGGAGTTTCTTATTGGGCTTGACTTTTAACTGCTCAGACTAAAGCACCCTAGAGAATGTCACCGTTTTCTTGTGGATTTTGTTTGCCACAAAGTGCTTTGCCATGGAAAACGTATCGCCATTGAAACTGCAGCTGGTATTAATATCGTTGTGTAAGTTATGCATTGGTGCATAGCTGAGCATACTTCAAGGTGAAACTCCCTGCAAGCTTTTTGCTTGTATGATGCATTGGGATACGTGTTTGTACTTTCATTTTGCTCCTGCGGAGTTAACCCCTGGGGGCCCCATGCCTCAAACCCATGAGGGCCAGGATGGTCCCTTGGGAAGCTCACCTGCAAGCTCACCTGGCTGCCTGCCCTTCCCTGGCTATCTGCAGCTGGTCACTGCCAGGAGTCAAACTGGCATAAATGGACTCCCTCAGTCCTCATAGTAAAAGCCCTCAGGGTAAAGAACAGAGAATAATTTGGTAAATTACCCTTTTCAGATTTCCCCTTAGGACTTTGAAAAAGTCATTTTTTTTAAATTAAATTTTGCCAAGATTATAAAATTCCGCCTAGTTTCCATGAAGCCCACCCTGTGCTCATCCCAGGCAGTGCTGGGAGATGTATTGTGCAAATACCATCCATGCAAAGCATGAAACCTGCTGCGCAGCGTCCTGCCTCCTGTGCCTGGGACTCGGCGCCTGTGCACGTCGGGTCTGCCCTCGGCACGGGCATCCCCACTGGCTGCTTCCTCCTTTGCATCTGTAAAATGAGCATTAAGCCGGCGCTGGGGAGAGGAAAGCGGCCGAATCCTGCGTGCTGCTTCCCAGGCAGATCCTTTGACGGAGTGCCRTGTGCCCTCAGGGCATCGCATGTATAAATGAAGGAGGTGGAAAACAACCCCATCATCCATCTTCAGGCCCTTAATCCTGAATTTGCATTTCTCTGTGAAAGCTGTTCTCTATTCATGAACTCCCATCTTCAGTCCTGTTGTTTTTCAGGGAGCAGTCTGCAGTTTCCTTGCAGGCCTATTTCTGATGCCTTGGTAAAGCAGAAAGAATATAAATTGATCACCTGAACAACTTTTTTATCTCAGTGTCCAATCCGTTTCTTGGTTACTTGAATAAAATGCCTAGCTGATGTGAAGTGGAAACTTTTCTCTTCTCTTTCAAAAACATGGTCGCAATGTGTGCACTGCCATGTTCATTTTTCTTTTTGAGTGTATAGTTTGGAAAAAAAGCCTCCARACCCTAATTATTAAGGCAATGAGACAATAAGCAGATGTGTTACACTTGGTGAAAATTATTGTTGGATTTTARCATTTCCTCTGTAAAAAGCCTTTCTGGTTCCAGCAGATGGCATGCACTCATCAAAGCTCGCTGTGTGTGATCGTAAGTAGTGCTCCAAGGAACAGCTGTCAGAAAGGATAAAGCAGCACATGCTAAGCTTCAGGAGCTAAAATAATTTGTCACAAGAGATTCTATTATGCTACACTTCATTTCTGTAATTTCTTTAACATATCGTAGGAAGTTAGTGTTTCTTCAAAATGAAGTTCCTTTGCTTTCTTCAGGGCCCTGCCCAAATAGTTTTTGTCTCTTCTCGAGAATTTTCTCAATAAGGAACATGAGCAGAATTTGGCCAAATCCAAACTGTTGGAGCAATAGCTGTGATTGAAGCAATCTGAATATCTGGCATATAAAGTGCATTGGCATAACAAGAAAAGCTGAGACTCTGGAAAAAAAAATGAGTAAGAGAAAAGAAAGACTAGAAGTTTCTTGAACAGGATGTATTTTAAGACGGAATATGCTACATGATGACAGCAAAAGCTTAAATTGTATTTTTTAATTTCTCTGCTTGTGAAATAAATAATTGCACTGTACCGATGAACAGATATGGTCTGCCTATAGTGTTATGGCCCAAGACCTCTGCACTTGAATGGAGGTTTTTGGCACTCAGTAATTGCAGTGATAAATTAACSTGGTATTTGTTTAAAATTTCCTCTTAGAAGAGAGATTTGGGAGAACAGTTGAGAAACACCATTATCTACAATCTAAGCAGAATTAACATCTGTTAGGGTACATAGAACCAAATCGGGATTTTCAGTTTCCATACTCTAATCCAAATTCTGACATTTTCTGCATAGAAGTTTAACTGTTTTCCTGTAGTCTCTTTATTAGTTGCTCTTTGTACAAACAGTTTCTGACTGTATCCACAGTACTTTCTGGAAGACAGATTTCCCACACAGGAAGCGTTGAGAAATGTTTTATAACAGAATATACAAGGCTGCGAGTTGAATTAGTGCTGGACTCAATATTATATGCTGGCTGCTTGACAAACATCCCATGCAACAGAATGCATTTCTGAAGGAACTGATTTCTCCTTATTAAACCTATCTGAAGTCCAGCCAGACTTGAATCTCTTTGTGACCTTTGCAGTGCCTAATGCAAAGCACTGGAAAAGTGGAAGGTCGCCTATCTCACCACGGCAAGTCAGAGAGGAGCTTTGATTTTGTTTTCCCGCTTAATTTTTATGTCTTTCCAGCTGTGCATGGCAAACCCAGATTTATTCAGTCACATCTCAGGATACCTTTGATAAACTAAAAGCTTTTTTTTAGTATTTTGAGAAGAAATTGGCACATTATGTGGCTTATGTGGCACAGTGGAAAAGAAAGGTGGCGTTTTACTGAGAGATGGGACTTCTATTTGCTGGTTTAAGCAGCATCATCTGTGGACAATATTTTTAGTTGAAAGATACTTGAAGCTATTTCTTTTCCACAACAGTGAAATCACCTGGAAGTTTACCGTGCTTCAGCATTACAGAGACTGCTAGTGCATCTTATCGGTGCTTCCAGGCTGCTGTGATGGCTATAGGGAACTTCTAACATGTTACAAAGAACGATAACCATTAGTACAGAAGAAAGGAGAGTTTTCCTGATATTTTTTAGGTTTTTTTTCTGCCCATTGGCACGTGTCATACTTTTGGCAATAAAYTGTTAACCCATAGATTTGATATGGAAGAAGATAGGCAACTGAGATTGGGCGCGTTCAGTTTGAGCTTCCTTAACTGTGCTGTTAAGCTGGGGCCCTGGAGCACTGAGGCTCCAGTTCAGCCATGGCCATGGGAAACTTGCTSTGGGTCTCCCAAAGCCACGGGGATAACTGCTTTCACTGACAGACCTCTGAGAACTTGCCACAGCAAAGGGTGGTTCAAGAGCCACCACCAAGGAGAATCTGGAGTTCTCCTTTGGCTTCCTATTGTCAGGACAAAATTATTCCTTATCACCAATGCCCACCTGAGCTCCTTGTTCAGCCTGCCTGTCTGTGAGCTAGTCCGAATGCTACCCAAATAACTCACATTTTCACCTCTTTCTGTCCCTAGCCAGCATGTCTACGAGCCGCCTCATTTTTGAACTTCTCACATTGTCATTGCCCTAGTAATCTTTGCTCAGTAATCTTGAAAACTATGTTAATCCCAGATCATTTCATAGCTTTTTTCTTTGTGCTACCTGGCACACCCTAGGTAGAAGTAAAGGCAAGATCATGATTTTACTTGTCTCTGAGTTTCTGAGCCTGTAAGTAGATAATTTTGAACAAAGGACATTATTATTATATCCTTTACCATAATAAAAATATGATTCATCTTTAATTCTATTACTCCCCATCTCTACAGCAGTGCACAGACCTTGGGCAGTGCAGCATGCATGCGCTCCTGGGTTGTTACCATTATATACCCCTGTCAGAAATTTGTAATTTAAAAAGATACTTCACATGTGCATCATTAAATAAATACATAATCATCTTTAAGGTAGTTATTATACTGTATAACTTGAAATACACTTTTATTCTTTTGACTCCAGATGATGGATAGAATACAGTCCCTGTAGATCACCTTATACCAAAGAAGAAACAAACCGGAAACAAAGCAGAGATAATAAATTGTCAGAGTCAGAGTTTCGCATAAATATGTCAGTGCCAAGCTTAAAGATTTGTTCAAAAACATATATGTAGCTAGACATATAGCCACATCCTCAGCAGGTGTGACCTGGCCAATAGGGAGGATTTCGGAAGCGTTTTTGTTCCTACTAAAGTGTGAAATACAGTGCGAGGTCTGTCTTCCTAAGAGCAACAGCTAAGGTAAGGTTTGTTCGTGCCCACTTACAGACTGGTTGATGTGCCAACATGGACCAACCCAGCAGGCACCTCCACTCGTCCTGCAACGAGTGGATTTTCCATCTCTAAAACCCCTGTCGTCGTAAAGGACAGGGACCTTGGAAGTGCTTCAGATGCCCATCTCCCGTTACTCCTGAGCAGTTACCCTGGCCTGCTTCTTCGAAACTGCCGCTCTCTGCCTTTCCACCAGGCTTTGCCATGGTAATTCAGAAGGGCGCTCGGTACTGAGGTGCGCGGGCAGGGGCGCTGCGCCACGCGCTCTCCTGGCGGTGTCCATGCCGGCTTTGCCGCGCCTGCGCAGGACAGAGGCTGAGCTCTGCGGTGGCCACTGCGAGGATGTCCCCAGCGCCTGGGTGCCTCCCGCTCCTCAGACTCAGCCAGTGACCAAGAGCCGGGACCTTTAAAAAACCCAGCCTCGAGATTATCCTGATTTTTCGTTCTTCCCAACTACCTGACACTCCCAAAGGGAAGACTAAAGTCATCATTTCACTTGCTTTTGTTTATAGGTCACAGTCACGTAACTACTTGTGCTAAGTACATTCTACTACAGTGCTAAGTACATTTATTTCCTTTCTAAMAAAAATAGTTTGATCCATGTGATCAAGTGCTTGGTGTCAAGTGTGTCACAAGGTGTCCAGTGGCTTGTGGTGGAGGTTTCCAGGTAGTTCACAGCTTCCCCACAGGGACGTTTTTTTTTTTTGATTTGCATATAATGTGCCATAAAATGCARCATAAAAGCTAGGGTTCTACTTGATAGGAAGAATATTGAACAAGAAGAGACTCCTTGCAGTGCTATATATCTAAAGAAATTAGTCAGTGTCATGCACATAGACATAGTGCACGTGGCTGTTTTTGAGCAGAGAAGATAATTCCTGCCCACTGGGTGGATTTATGATCTCCCTTCAAGACTATTTCTTGTAAATGAACGGTGGGCTTTTCTAGGTGCCAGCTTGCCATGCAGACAGCTCTACTCTGCACTCTGGGCGTTGCGTTTCTTGTTCCTACTGATGGTTTCTACTCATGGCCCTGGGTTTCCCTTGGCGATCCCAGCACATCCCTCCTCCAGGCCACGAGCTCTTGGCTGCTCTAGCAATCAGACACTCATGTTATAAACTTCATTTTCCTTTGCCCCTGCCTTCAAAAAGGACCTCAAAATTGCCTTTTACCCATTGAGTATTGCAATTCCCAAGCCAAATCCAAAAGGTGGAGAAATTACCCAGAGAAGCATTACTCAGCAGAAACCTCCTGCCAGTTCTAACAGAGTTAAAAGAAAAAAAAAAAGGAAACAAATAGAGTGTAAATTCAGAGTTCGCTAACTCATGATGAGTAGATGATAAAGAATTGGCTTCCTGTATGACCTCCCGTTTAATATTAAAAACAGATCAGAAGAAAAGGAGAGAGAGTGCTAACCAATGTGGAGATAAGAGCGGTGTCACCCAGAGCAGCCTTTCCCCAGGCTCGCTGTGGGTGCTGCTGGTCAGCTGTTGAAACATGTTGTGCTAAACTTGCCCGATGTGTATGAACCAGTAGCTTGGAGGAAAGAACATGTCTGTGAAATGAGCCCAGGGAGTAAAGTCTCACTGTGGAAAATGGTGCCACGGATGCAACACACAATCCTGCATTTCCAGGCATGGTTGCAGCATCTCTTGTGCTCTGGGCAGAGGGAAGGAGATTCAAACCTGACTGCAGTTGTGCTGCTCACAAGCTTCCTTTGGGCCAGGTTTAGTACTCACTTGCACCCGTGCAATTCCCTGGATGGCTACAGTGAGCTGAGTTGGTGAGGATCCA
>NW_020454649.1:2730159-2788067 GCF_003342845.1 Nothoprocta perdicaria
TAAGCAGAGCTACCAAAGCTGGGTTTTATTCTGTGAATTACCTGCTTGATTAACTGGCACAGCTGAGATGTGTTATTCAGATTAAACACGGTCTCTGTTCATTTTTCATGCATCTGTTTCCACTAGCCTCATTACATGCCTTTGCTTACATGTTTCATTTAAAGCCTAGGTTATTCTTTCCTTCCAGTTTCTCTTCTAGATTTGTGCCAAGCTGGGAAGTGTTCTGTAATGCAGAATTCTTTCTCCATGACTGGCTGAAAATAAAAGGGAATTGTCACTCAAGCAATATGTAAATTGAAGTTATTAACTCTTAACTTGCATWAAAAAAAGTGAGTTAGGTTTGATAACCAAGAAAAAGCAGTTTTCCATCCTTTTAGTCCCATAACCTTCAAACACAAGAAAGGAAGAGGCAGCAGAAGTGAAATAGAACAGCAGACTTTACCAAAGGTAGGTGAAATAAAACTCAAGAAAAAAAAAAAAAAAACTCAGAGGAGATAAGAACAAAAAAATCCAGAGAGACTGGTATTTTAGCAAAGTGTTCTCTTGCATTTTGGCCCTATGTCTAGAAGCAATTGGAGAAATAAGCTGGAGCTTAAATTTTGCAGATAGTGTTCTATCTCACRTACCAGTGTATACCTCACAGTCAAAATGAGCTCTGAAATTTAGATAACATAAAATTGAACATGTATTTCTAGAGAGATTTTTCTTGCAAGTCCTGTCAATGTTTTTTAGTTCCCGTAGTTGGCAGAGAATATTTTTTTTTGTCCTGCGAAGACCTCGGTCCTTACAGTTCTGTCATGGGCCTGTCTCAGAGCTTGCCTGTTTGGCTGCTTGTCACTATGATATATAAAAATAATGAACAGAATTAATTTATATTACAGTGTTCTGTGTTCAGTGGAGTTGGACTAAAAGGGGTTTTGGTCGGATGGGTTTCAGACAAGCATTTAAACTGCTTCACTTGTTTCCTGAAAACAGAGTAACCATGGAAGGTCACCACAGTGGAACAGTAATTGATTTAACCCAGGTAATCGTTTGCATTCTGGAAAGGTCACAGCTGCTCAGATGGGTTCTGCACTGTTCTGTAATCCTAACCTACAGATAGAGGTGCTGTTAGTGACATTTCTGCAGGGACTGCATTGCTGTTGTTCAGCCCCATGGCAGGGGCTGGTGCTGTTGGTGCCTCTCTTGACTTTGCACTAGAGTCTGAGCACTGCCCGTGAGCTTGGCTGCAATCAGGCTCCACGCTGTCATGCCTTAACTCGTTCCTTTGGCAAGAAGATCTGAGGAGTTGAAGCCCCTTCCCATGGGCAGCATGGATGTAGTGCCCTGCTTTGCCATGGCACTGTGTCCTTGCCATGGCACTGTGTCCTTGCCATGGCACTGTGGAGGACGTGGGGTGTTTGGGGGAGCAGTGCTGTCTGTGGCTCTCAGCTGGGTGGTAGAGCACGTATGTGAAAGAAAACATTGAAAAGTATCTTATACAAGATTATTTTATTGCTTGCTCAAGGCTTTTATTTTGGTTTTGCCTGGGTTTTTATCCCCCCACCTCGGAATACCTCGCAACATCCAGAACAACACTTGGTCTCTGGCGGGTGCTAAAAATCTTGTTGCTAATACCAGTGTTAACAGGACAAATACTTAGATAATTATCACTTGTGGTCTCATTTTTCATGTGATGATATGCATGTGTCAGCACTGTTTGTAAAAGATCTGGGCAATTAACATGTTTTGGCAATAGTCTTTTTCTTTTTTAAAAAAATGTCATTCACAATTTCAGTCTACACTGGAAGTTGGTAGTCCTGAAAAGCTGGAGAGTATAGATCATGGGGTTTTTTTTGCACATGAGCAAAGCACACGATATGGTATTAGATTTCTTGAAATTTAAGAATGCCCTTAAAGAATTCTGTGTCCTCAGTTTCTTCTCCGTGAGGGTTTGGACATCTATGGCTGACATGACTGAACTTTTGAAGAAAGTGGTTGTTAGTTTTTAAAGGCTCTGTGTTGGTCTGCTGAAGCAGAGCTGGCTTCAGTCACCTGGGGTATGACCCTGCTGGGACATGGTCACCGCAGCAGTAGAGTGGGCCACCCGTCCCCTCCCGTGGTGGGCATTTGGATGGTGACCAGACTGGTCATGCAAAGGGCGTCTGGGCAGCGAGCACCTGCTGCCACTTAGAGAGCAGGGGGAGGAATAGAGCAGCTAAATCTTGAATGTGAGCAGGGCCAGAGGTTACTTCTGCATGGGAAGGGTGTATTTGAGCCATGATAGCAGGGGAGTGATGTGCTCCTGCGCCTGCAAACTAGAGGGAAGGACGTGTGGCACTTCTTAGAGGAGCCCGCAGCTGAGAAAGCAGATACTTACAGTCACTGTACGTGACTTTGGGCAGTTTGCAGCTGTATGTGTGAGATCAGATGGGAAAGGGACATCATTCAGTCTAGGAAAGCAGACTAAACCTAGCCCAAAGAAAATTCTTAGAAAAGACATAAACACCAAGAGCCTCTGTCTAATGATCCATTCCAGTTCTGCCTAATTATTTTATAGGAAAAGAGCCTTTAAGTTTTCCTTCTGAATTATTTTCAGTAGCCTGTATTTCACAGTTTCAAAAGGATATATAAAATATRTGTGGTGAATGTTAGAGTCCTCAGCTGCAAAATTTCCTTCTCCGATTCCTTCATTTTACAGCATGCTTCTATCTGTGGTTTAATGGCTCTGTGGCTCATCTGTGTGAATATTCCAGTCAGTCTCATCATTCTTATAGCTTCTCAAATAACTGCTACTAACATTTTTCCCCGGCTAATCCTTATTTATCTTTCATATGCATAACTACTCAAGAAATAGGTATGCCTGTTATTTAAATAGTAGGAATGTGTCAGTGCTGCTTTTTATTCCACCATCAGCAGTACAATTTATTGTAGCTACCATACTTACACAAGTATAAAATCAAAATTGCAACACTTTAGTGWTTTTTTTCTTTTTATGCATTCCATGATGTATTACTGCTGATACTACGTTTTCCATAACAGGAGATGTTGGAAAGGAATTCCTTTTCTTTTTGAATGGGAACATCATGAGTTAATCAGGAAACTATTTCCGTCAGTGACTGAATTCTTTTTAGAGATTTAATTGCAACTCTCTTTGAGAAATGTTATAAAGATGAACGTATATATGTAATTAAGAAATGYTTTGTCTTCCTAGAAATGCTGTGGCTTGTTGCTGGTTTTGTGGCAGTCAGTGTCCCAGGCAGACTCACTGTGGGACAGCGTCGCCTCATCTGAGAAAGTTCTCAGAGGGCGGATTAATGAGCATCAAATTTTATCTTTATTTTAAGCCTTTTTTAGGTCTCTAAACCTCAATCTATTATTATAGAGGTAAATTTGATCTCCTTTTTCCACACTCTTACTCTAGCTGACATAGATGTTTATTTTCTTGATAATAACATTTTATTCTTTGGCCAGTTCTCTTAAGCAGACACCCCTAACTTTTAGGGAAAAACTGTGTTTTATTTGTAGTAGTAGTTTTGCAATTTCATTTGAAGGTTTTATGTGTAAGAAAGTAGCCTGTTGTCAAATTTCTCATGCCTTGAGAAGGTTAGGAGGCATGGCCTTCACTGCCCTGCACTCCTATACATATCACTTATTGGGGTATAAAACAGAGCTAGTAAAAATTTCTTCCAACTGAACTTTTCCAATTCAGTGAACCCAGAAGATTTTATGGAGAATAAATAGTTTTCAGACTGTTTTTCATAGGCAGTAGAATCAAATCTCCTTAAAACCAATCTGAAAAAGATTTTTTAGACTGCAGCATTTTGGTTATATTAAAATAAAATGTTAATGTCGAAAGGAAACATTTTGGGAAGATTAAGCCAAATATTCTAGAATGCTTTATTTTGCAAATAAATTCTATTTTATAAACTCTTTCCCAAATTGGAATTAAATTGGGTATTAAAATCTGTGTTTTCCTGATGAGTCAGTTGAAAAACAGGCTCTACCATTTCAGGAGAGAACCATTGAGTTTTCCAGATCAGGACAAATAATTTAATCCATAAAACAGTTGCAAAGATGTAGCCAGTGAATTCCCTCTGGTTACTTCTCCATTGTTTGAGAGATAAGACCTTTCGCAGAACAAAATGTTGTCATTTAAGGGCAGCCAAGATACAGTGTTTGYGAGATGTGGGAAGCCCTGGAATATGCATCAGATTCTCCACTTATGTGTGATGGAAGTAATCCAGACTTTCCTCTCATTTTTGACATCTTGTGCTGTAACTTTTGCTTGGTTTTCATTTTTTATTCCAGTGCCAACAATATGCCTAAGCAAGTAGAGGTGCGGATGCATGAGAGCCACTTGAGCGCAGCGGAGCCCACGTCCAGGAACATATGTGTGCAGTTCTGCCAGTCGCTCCGCAGAAATCTGCTCCTGACTCTTACTGTCTTCGGTAAGCTGCGCCCTGCTTGTCTGCACATGTGTCTGTTGCTGCTTGTTCTGAGAGCCCCACAGACCTTGTCTTTCTGCAGTTCTCAGCTGTCGTAGCTGAAGAGCCAGGGAGTAAATAGGACGCCCTCAGGCTTAGGCCCTTTTTGTTCAGGTGTGCAGGATGTTGTTGATGCAACGTGGGGCATGTCCACACCACTGAGCTAACTACATAATATTATCTGTTTTGAACTGAAAAACAATCCAAGTCCCCAGGCTAGTCAGATCAATGTCATTTGGGAGAACTAACTGCAACACACGTTTTTCTCTCAACAATGTAGGAAAAAAAAAAGGCAAAACAAAATCCCTAGACTCTCCAAAACTTCCTTTCCTTCAATGCTATTTCTCAGCCCATGCTTTTTGCCTTGACAACTTTTTAAGGTTTGTTCCCCTCTCTGCAAGTAAGGCGACAGCTACAAGCCAGAGCTCAGTGATCTCATCCTGAATATTGCCTCTGGCTTAAGCGACTTCCAAATATGGGATGGTTTGACATTTTGTTATGGTTCACTGGCTCTTTGCCTGGTTCTTTTTCACTGAAAGCCCAACAGCCGAATTCAGCAAATTCATAGACATACTCTATTTTGTTATTGTTTGAAAAACCAACAGCAGCTGCTCTTGAGCTGCAAATTTCATCTCCGCATTTTTCAGCCTTCAAAATCCAAGCTGCTGAAGTGTTTAGTTWGAGCGTTTGCTATGAATCACCTTTAGAGGATGTCTGGCGCAGTTCCACAAGAAATTTCAAAGACAAATATATTTTGCATTGTATCAAACTGGTACTTGAAAAAAAAAAAAAAAGAGTAAATTAATTCCATAGTTACTTCAAATCATGACTCAGCCTTTATTGTCAAGTTTTACCTCACTTGAGATTTTATAATGTGCTTGGGATCAAGAAGACATTATATATGCTTTCAAAGAGAGTATTTTAAAGCAGTAAACACTGTGTTCAGTTGTATGCTGATAGTGATAGTTTCAGAAATGACCATGTTGGTAACAAATGCCTGACACTCCCTTCCAGAAAACCCCAATCACAGTCTAATCTATTTGCCTCACCAGACTGTTCTAGCTGTTCTGTAGGGCTTCTCCAAGACTGTAAAACAGGTGCTTAAGACATTGTTGTTTTCAAGTGCTAACCAGTCTTCTGTTAAGAGCCCAGCGTCAAGTCCAAGGGCTGGGTCTTATCGCTGGCTCTGGCACTAGTTCTGAAAGGCTTTGTATAAAGCACATCACCTCTTGAAACCTCATTTTTGCCATCTCTAGGGTGGCGATATGAATTGTATTTGATTACAGCTTAGCATGTTGCAAGACCTACACAGCACTGGAAAATCTCACTAATATTATTAGCAAAAATTCTGCAGAAGCAAAACAGTGTATGAGATATAAGATATAAACAGTGTATATCTGTCCCAGCTGACAGATAACTAGGTATCAGGATCACTTCTTTGTAGCTGAGAGATACCTAGTGAGTGCGATACTGCCCAGTATGAATCAGAAGGCTGTGCCTTCCAAAGGAGGAGAATGAAGTTTGTCTCTGTAAGAAAAATCATCCACCTTCTGTAACTTTTTCTTTGAGACTGTTCTGCTGGGTAATCAATGCCCATTCCCATGTTTTTGGCTTGCCTTGCCTACTTGTTATCTTTTATTCCCCTTCTAGGTGTCATCTTGGGTGCAGTATGTGGGGGTCTTCTTCGTCTAGCAACGCCTATTGACCCTGACATAATCATGTTAATAGCCTTCCCAGGGGATATACTTATGAGGATGCTAAAAATGTTGATCCTCCCTTTAATTATCTCCAGTTTAATCACAGGTAAGATCTCTTAGCCATAAGTACTTTAAGGTGCTTGCTACAGATATCACCTGGTTTGCTTTTTGTGACGTAGGAAGAAGAATAGTGTGATCCTGCCAAGGATTTTGCAGCTGCAGTGTATATTTCAGGGATGATTTTTGATTAACTTTATTGGCTTTAGGAGGTAGATGTTCCAGTATATTTCTTTTCAAACACATGCACTCATACTACCTTCTTGAACCTCAAAATTCTGTTAATATGCTCTTTCACCTAATTCCGGGATTGGACTGTGTAGATGTGATGGCATGGTATGAGAAAACCTATTCTCCTTAAAGCAGTAGTTTCAGCCTGAACATGCTCATTTTTCAGCAGTGACGGACAACAGATGGTGTATTTGCTGTTTTCAGTGTCTCCTTTGCAGTTCGTGCTTGTCTTCGGATTAGCAGCAGCAGGCAGTGTTCACATAAGATCTGGAGAGGGGGAGAGGTTTCAATACTCTTATCTAGTGGTAGAAATTTCAGCAGGACAAAAAAAAACCCTGCAGGCAGTTGATAAGCTTGGCATATTTACAGGATTTTCTGTAGTGATTATTGAATTGAATATTGATTATGAATTTTCTTTTTTCCTTGAAATGAAACACCTGCAGGACTGTCTGGTTTAGAYGCTAAAGCAAGTGGCCGATTGGGTACAAGAGCCATGGTCTACTACATGTCCACCACTATCATTGCTGCTGTGCTTGGTGTGCTTCTGGTTTTAGCCATCCACCCAGGGAATCCAAAGCTCAAGAAACAGCTAGGTCAAGGGAAGAAGAATGATGAAGTGTCTAGTCTGGATGCTTTCTTGGATCTCATCCGAAACTTGTTTCCTGAAAATTTAGTCCAAGCGTGTTTTCAGCAGGTAAATCCTTCTATTGAGGCAATATTTTTTTCAAACATCTTTTATTTACTAGTGTGTCTGTAGAGTTAATGTAATTACATAAGTGAATGACAAAAGTTACGATGAAAAGAGAAGTCTAGCTCTTAGATTTTAAGCGGGTAAATAAAAGAACTTTGTTTACAGCTACTTTGTTTTATATTGTAGTTTCTATTTTATCTCCTAGTCTCTTTAAGGAAGATTACTTGTAGTCTGTTCTTAAATACTCTGAAAATATTTCCTCACTTTGTATACAGTGTGTAGAGTCATAAGTGCTGGCTTGGGCCTGAATGGTGGGTGGGTTATGGCATCCTTCACTTGGTTGAATTTAGTTGTGGTCACTAGTTACTGACTGGATGGCTCTGTAGTGCCCTGGGTGTAATGTGTGAGTGGATTCAATTCATGTTTTGCAAGGGCACCGCAAAACCCAACCTCAGCAACCTTGTTTGCTGCAACCCGGGTGTGTGGAGACAGTGCAGTCAAGTGGATGACCCACCTACAGGTGGCCCCAGCAGGCCAGGTTTGAGGCTTGCTGGGCAGCAGGTGACACTGCGCTGCTGGCTGCGTAGGTAAACAGTTCTGGATAAACACTTCACGAACACCTAATCAACATGGCTCTTCTCTGAGGGGTAAAACCAACAAAAATACATGTTCCCTGATCTCTATTTTAGCCTACTTCTTGTATGTGAGCTACTTTTTCCATCCAACAACTAAATTGTTTGGCAGTGATGCAGAACTTTTTTTTGGGGGGGTCAAACCAAACAAGATCTGTTGCCAAACTCATTTTTAAGCGTTCCTAAATGAAATGGCATGATAGCTGGAGCTGTGGTTTAGGCCAGAGAATAGGAAGAAGAGAAGTGGTGGGTGCAGTGAAGGGAGGAGAAATGGAGGGGACCCTAAGCTGCCAGAATGAGGACTTGGATTTCTTCACTCCTTACACAGACTTTCACATAAAAACACATGGTCCTTGGGGGTTTGAAGMGAGAACATTCTCAATATTTCCAAATCATCATGGGAATGGCAGTCATGTGGTCACACTGTGGTTTGCTGAGCACCATATGTAACGTAAAATGTGTTCTCACAAAACTGAGTGTGCGTGGGGGGAGCAGGGCACTTATGTTTTTGTTTCCTTTTCCTAATTTAAATTATGGAAACAAGAAGAATTGCATTTTTGTTCTGTGGAAAGTGGTTGAATCTATAGACAGAGATAAAAAGTTGGAGGAAGGAAGAACTAAGCTACCAAGTCTAACAGTTTTCTTGGGAGATTTTGAAGCCTCTACCACAAGAACACCTTTCCTTTGCATGTTTAAGTCATACCCCTTTCCCRAAAGACCTTGTGCCACCTAGTAGCACTTACCCCTCGTTAAGGGAGTTAAGCTTTGCTTATCTCTCTCTTTATTTACAAGGAAATTTACCGTCTTTTCATGCTGTAGTTTCCCTTCCTACATTCATACAGAGTCTCCTATGAAGATTCGGTGTTTCCAGGTTGCCTCAGGAGGAGGCAATTTTTGCACAGTTCCTGCCAAGAATGATTTTGGAGTGTGCCCAGCAGTGGTTCTGAGCAGGAGCCTCCCACGTGGGCGGTTCGCATAGCTTCCCTTGCTGCCAGGCTGGGCTAGGAGGGGCCTCAGCTGCGAGTTAGGTACAGCTCGCTTGGAAGCGGAACTCACAACTTCATGGGATTTCTCTATCTCTTGAAGTTTGCTATGGTGCACAAAAAAAAAAAAAAAAAAAAAAAAAAGGAAAATGCTTAATTTATAATGAAAAATGCTGTTCCAACAGAGGATTGTGGTCTTATGAGCCATGAAAGAGAATTAAAGGTGTGATATAGGATAATGAATGTGACCCAAAGGCTTTACTGACCTCAGATGGAGTTATCAGTTTGAACTTTGTTAGGCTCAACATTTGCACTGACTTATGCAAAGAAGTGTCAGGGACCTCCACCTTAGCTGGTAGAATTTGCAGGTGCTCAGAATCACATGCTTTACCTTTTATTTCTGTGACTCACAAAAAATAGCAACAGTTCTCTGGTAAAATTTAGCTCAGGAAAATGTCAATGTAGAGGAATATTGGCTGGTTTCAAGACTACTGAGGAGTTTCTCATAGAGTATCTCGCTTTTTTTTTTTTTTTTTTTGGTCTGCATAGCTTTTGTTCTGTAGACTCAGACTGCAGTTTTTTTGTTTGTTTTTACTTTTTTCCCCCTCACCATGGCAGTAAAATCAAGCCCATTACCATTCCCTCCCAGCTTTCTCTGACTTGCTTGTGTCAAGAGYGGTCCAGATCTATTCAGACATTGATCTCCCCTTTCCTGAGGTAGCAAAATTTGATTAGTAAATATCTGTCAGCTTAGCTAGTTCCTCTATTATCCGTCATTCAAAATATTTTAATTAGAGAACTCAGAGGCCTGTGTGTGTTCCTTTTTGAGCTCTCACAAACAATCACTAACTGAAATGTTGGAAATGTCCTAAGTTTCTGATTGAAGTTAACTGTCAAACTGTGATTGCTTGAGCCAGATAGACCAGCCTGAATAGTGTGATTGAGCTTGTGATTGATAGAGTTGCTGCTGTAACTGTTCTTACAAATGCTTGCCTTTTGGTGATAAATAAATTACATCTGTGTATAAAATACAATCGATGAAGAACCATTTGTGAAACACCTGGACAAAAGGACTAACTATCTGTAAAACGTTAAGTATATGATTTTGGTAGAGAACAAGCATATGCCACACCCTTCACAGCAGTGTTGTCCAAAAGACTCCCAGGACTTTGTGACACTTGGAACTATTGAAAAACAAATTTATTTTTGGAAGTGGTGATAAGAAGGGTTGTGAAATGCATGTCTAATCTTTTAAAAGGATCTTTCCCTGGAAATTCAAGTGAAGACTTTTTATTATTTCCTGATCTCCCGTATAGATAACRTTCAGTCTCATGCTATTCCTGTCCTTCCTTTCTGTTGCCTTCAGATCCAGACTGTCACCAAGAAAGTGCTGGTGCCACCACCAATTGAAGAACCATCTAATGTCACGGACTCTGCTTTTGCTCTGATAAATGAGACAATGCGGGAAGCACCAGAAGCCCAGATGGTCATTAAAAAAGGACTTGAATTTAAAGATGGCATGAATGTCTTGGGTAGGGGAACTTTTTGCTTATAAAATATGTACATCCTGTGTATGATATAGCTCTTGTCCGTGACTAGGTAGCCAGTGTGTAGCCAGTGTTTTCTGATCTTCTCTTCYGTGCAAATTTAGCCCCCACGAATAATAATCAAATTTTATCACCTACTAGCTGCCCAGTGGTCTCAGAGATGAAAAGCTTATGGTCTTAGTAGAAATATGACTAGATCAGAGAAACAGTCAAGCAAACTATCTTGGATTGGCAGCTCTGCAGGTGTTTTTTGGAGTACAATAGKGAAGCGTGTAGGAGGCAACCAAAATATCCTTTCATCCTTTAAGTAGCCTACCTAGACTAGAAGCAGTGCACRCTGCCACAAAGCAGTAGGGGGTAAAGCTTCCGGAGCCAGTGCTTTCCCCTCCCCTGCTGAATTCGAGCTCAGTTCTTTCCCGTAGGTTTCTTGGCCATGCTGAACCAGAATTGGGCTTGAGGCTCGGCCTGAAGCACTAGGTGGGGTGTGAACCGCACCACCCAAGAGAAATCCCTGAGGCTTGACACGTCTCTGAGTCACAGCTCCCTCCCTGTTTCATCTTGGCGGCTGACCTTGGCCAGCTGCAAGTTACAAGCAACCACCATCGTGCCATCTTGCCTATACAAGCCAGCCCGTGGGGTTGGTACAGAGAAGATTTTGCCCCTCTCTCTCACCCCTTCTCAAAGCACCTGTCCTAATGCGGGGAAGACAGGGCTTGAAAGGCCACCACACCTCTCCTGTTTTCATCTGCATATCTAAACTCATGGTTTGGTCGGACAGAAGAGCACAGTCCTTCACCTTCTTTTTGGAYGTGGGTGAGGTTGGTCACAAATTAGCCCACAATTTGTAGCACTCATCTGCACGCCTACAGTTGGACATACACGTGGTCTGACACAGGGGTGAGGCTCGCACTGGTGTGTGTTTATAGATGCTGTCTTCAGAGTGGGACAGCGTGTGGCAATACCTAAACCACTGCTTTAGTCRGTGAAAACCACTTGAGCCATCCCTTGTCATGGGCAAATAGCCCCCTGTACCGTACTTAGAGCTGTTCCCATGGAGAAGGGGRCTGCTGGACCTGCAGAGCTTCTTCAGTTGCTGGTGAGTTGACTGGCAGTGGCTGCTCTGCCTGGGCATGGAGAAGATACCATCAAAAAGATGGTCACAGATAGTTTGCTTCTCTGTGAAGCAGCTTGCTGAGCAAGATCTGGAAGCCACTATATTTTGCCTAACTCAATGACATTTCATTCCATGAAACATCAGTGGGCAGAGGAGCTACTTTCTGGCCAAGGTGCAAATTGGCATTTTGCACTCTGGGTGAGGCAGTAGCTCATTGCTCATACTGTTATCCTCACTTGTTTTTTCTCACTTGGAGCTCTGCTTATGTCTCAAAATGAAGCAGTATTGCTAATGTATGAGGTGCACCCAGTGCTGGAATTGTGCTGGCCCTGTCATGAATAGAAAAGGAGCCAGAAGACTAGATAAAATTCCTAGAATAAGTAAATATACAGCATTAAAGGCATAGTGTAGGTGAAAGAATTGCTGAAGTGTTTTGAACAATGACTTTCTAATGTTGTTCAAAAGAAGTGAAAATGGTGGGGAATTGCTTGCATAAACTGGAGAAGCCCYGCAAATTCCTGCAAATGTGAACCAGCCTGACTGCTATGACTAATGTAACAGCTAGTTTGGAATTAACGGAACAAAACCACCTACTAACATTTTCTGATGCACAGCCTGAATTCCAGGAAGTTACTTGATCTTTGACTGAAAAGCTTTTCATCATTTCTTCATGCTCTGCAGCACACATACATGTACTTCCCTTCCCAATATAAGTGACTCCACAAAGATGGGTTGGTGAGAGGATGATTTTATATCCAAGAGTGTGTAAAAAGATTGTTGTTGAACTCAGTGGGAGGATATGGAACAGCTTGTCTTTTCCCAGGATACTGGAAGCTGAAATTCCCTTCTCTTGCTGCTTATGTATCCTAAGGGGATTTTCCTGGGGAATTTCCAAACTGAGTTCACACATTTGTTAAGTACTGAACTCACATTGCATCTCRAAGTTTAACCTCAAAGAGCTCCCACAGACCATCTATCAGTATCACTTAATAATCCTACTCTGGACACTTAAAGTTACTGGATAGTAAAGCTTAGCATTGGGAGCACAGCTCCAAAGTAATACTTCACAGGTGCACTCAATTGGTYTATCAGATTGGTAGTCTCAATATGCAGGAGTTTCATACTTTAGCAATTTAAATTTAGGAGTCTGGTCTTACTCATATTGATTTCTAAAACTATATATTATCAGTTTCAGTGAAGTTAATATCTTTAAGGTGACTTCTCTACTTTAGCTTAAAATACAGCACCCAGCATTTGCTCCCACCCCCTTGTTGTTCATCTAACTGGGATACACCTGGCCTACAAAGGGTGTTTTCTTGGGCTGCTTTTGTCTTTCTCTGTATTCTAGGGCTGACTAGTCGGTAGGTCAAGAGATTTTCTTGAAGCTTTCCAAAAACAGTCTTGRTCTCTGTAGAGTCATCCTGAAAAACGGATAAAGCAGGTAGTATCAAGAGTTTGACTAGGTGCAAGAACTTACTAACAGACTTCGTTTCTCTTACTTTTCTTTGAGTTACGATTTTTTTTCCCAATAGGTTTGATAGGATTCTTTATTGCTTTTGGCATTGCTATGGGGAAGATGGGAGAGCAGGCCAAGATGATGGTGGATTTCTTCAATATCCTGAATGAGATTGTGATGAAGCTAGTAACTATGATCATGTGGTAAGTTTGAAGTCCTAACTTCTGGCACATAACAGATTTTTTTTAAAATTTCACAAAACCCTAATATTGTGTTTAATGAATGCGATTTATTGGTAATCTGTTTAATGAAATAGTTCCGTTCTAATATCCTGTTCTAACAAGGGTGTTAGAAGCAGAACAGCATTGTTTTTTATTTGGTGAGGATTATTTAGGGCCCATTTTGAAATATTTCTGAAGATGGTTGATTCTRTTTTCTGTTTACTAAAATCCAAGATATGCAGCTACCAGGAAGGACCTTTAAGTGCCACATTTATTGTGGAAGTTAATTATCTAAGGAGTAACACCTTAGTGGGACACCTATGCAGTCTAGCAAGCCCCACATAAGAACATCCAAATCTTCCTGGGAGGTTAGCGTAATCCCAGGTATTAGCTAGGAGGCATGATTGTAAAGAAGCCTGGAGACAGACTTTGTTAACTGTCTTCTGTAAAAAAAAAATTGGCTTAGCACTAAATAAAGTTCCAGTRTTTGTCAGAGATTTATAGCCTTCCACCTGCTTAGTTTCTGCAGAATCTGTCTCCTAGAAGCTCATCACAGTCAGGGCACTGGAGTTTAGCCCCTGGCTTTTGAAGTGTGCCCATCACAGTGCCAAGGCCTGGCTTGCCWTCACAAGAATGACTTCACGCCGTCAGGACTGAGACCTTTATTGCATTTTAAGAGGGGGATTCACTCTTTCTTTGAGAGGATTCTTCCAAATGCTTCCCTGGAGCTGTTTGTACACAGTGTCAAAKATTGACATATCACACACACAAAAAAACAGTTTTTCAGAACACAGCAATACATGGCAACATTTGGCATAGTGCTGCTAGTTTGGTGCTAGCTTGGGTATCTCTTAGGTCCTACACTACTCAACTCAGTCAGCTAAAGGCAATGTCATTTTCTGTGCTAGCACAAACTAAGCAAACTGATTGTACACTACTGTTTTTGCCAACGCTTACTGTCCCAGATTGGTGTGACTGCACTGCGTGTGTTTAAATTAGGATTAGTCCAGCTCTTTAACAAGCTGACTACTGTTAGCAGTGAGTTCCAAGAGCAGAAATATCCACTCCGATGTAATACATCTGATAGGACCTGTTTACTCCACAATTGCCAGATGTACCTGGAAATGCAATGTCCTGAGTCACAGGGCTGCACGTTTTCTTTCCTTTGAGGTTCTTGATGTACAGTTTAATCTTGCTCCCAGAAACAGGAGCAAGGGGCCTCAAGCACGAGCCGTCAGCATTAGCAGCGTTTCAGAGGAAAATGCATTATGCAAGAGTGATGCACATAGCCACAGCTATGTGGAAATGTGTAGAACAAAAGTTAAAGAATGGCCATGCATTCCTGTTATGCTTCTGCTTTTCAATAGGGGATCTTGCCAAATAAAAACATAAATGTTTTTATTCATAAAAGCTTATCTTCTCACTATTGTAATCAGTTGCACTTGACCACATAGAGAGAAACCATGACTGTGCTCTCAAAACACTTCAAGAGCTAGGATGTACTCTTATTTCACCCAAGACATAATATGTAACTGTAGTTACAAAGTTTCTCTAGTAGTTGGTTTTGCAACGACAGGAAACTATTCCAGTTTCAACATATCCACTGCAAATGTTTATTTTCACTTATGTGCTTTTTTGTTTCTTTTTTCCTTGAGAAAGAGATTAGTTAATGCTGGGAGTTTCACTTATTCATCACTGCCTACCACAGTTAGAGAGCTTTTGTGGCCAGAACACTGTTTCGTGGGTGTTTATAAAGACAAATGCATTTCTTCTTTAAGCAGAATTGCATTTTGTTTGGTTTATGATTTTTCTGCCCAGAAGGCTATAACTCCTGTGTCAGCTCCAGTGGTTTATAAGACTCAGGAGCCCAGCATCACTGCAGGAATATAAAAGAAGGCTGACCTCTGACTCTGACACCATATAATTCATTATAAGGAGTATGCTTCATCAAGCTTACTGAAACACCGRCTGTACGATAACATTTGGTGTTGCAATTTAAGTGACTGATGACAAAGGGCTCTGCAGTTTTGGGGCATGCTGCTTGAGAGAACATTGAGTGGGTCAATAAATGTTATCTTCTATGCATGCACATTCAGGTGTTTTTACTTCGGATGATTTAAACTATTTATTTCAAATCTGTTTATGGGGTTGCACAGTCCTCCTCTTTAAAATTTGCTGTTAAAAGTTACTCCCATGAGGGGAGCACCTGACTGAGGTGATTCCTCATAACCTATCATAAACAGCACATAACTGAAGCTCATAAATGAAGAATCCATAGACTAAAAAGTGTTTTTCTAAGTGATTAGAAGAGCATAACAGAGACATCAGCAGCATTCAAGAAAAAAAAGAAAGGCAATTAATTCCAAGAAGTAATTTAACTGAAGCAAATAATACAATTCCCTGAAACCAAATGAGCTGTTTGAGCTAGAAGCGTTGCATACTAAGAACAACTACTGCACTGTTCTTCAGAATGGTCCTAAGCAGCTGCATGTGTAACATTACTATATTCTTGTAGGATGTTCCGGAATTAAAGTGAAGTAAATGTGGAATTTGCAGGAATGGCCTTTGTTTGTAAAAAGATGTCAAAGCTATTCGTTGAATTTCTATCCCTTCCTGATCTGCATCTCAGCATTGAGTGTCCTGTCTCTTTTGCTAGTCTGTATTCTGCAGAGTTTGTGACTGCATGCTCTAAGGATCCTTCTGTCTTGTTCTTGCTTGTTCTCTTTTTCTAGGTATTCCCCTTTGGGCATCGCTTGCCTCATCTGTGGGAAAATCATTGCAATCAAGGACTTAGAAGTAGTTGCTAGGCAGCTTGGCATGTACATGGTGACTGTGATCGTGGGCCTAGTCATCCATGGGGGGATCTTCTTGCCTCTGCTCTACTTTGTGATAACCAGGAAAAGCCCCTTCTCCTTCCTTGCTGGGATTTTCCAGGCGTGGATCACAGCACTAGGCACCGCTTCCAGGTACACTTGAGAAATAACAGCTTTATTTACTTTTTAGCAGATGATTAGCTGCTGTTTAGAGATAATACATCTGCTGTTCTGACCTTCACTGCAAGATCATTTTATGCCATTGAATAAAAGCTTTTTGTTACTCAGTCTTGCTGGGAAAAAACAATTACCATTTGCCCTGGTGATTCTTTGAGAGAGGTCACACAGCCAGCTGAAGGGATCTGGCAGCCCCCATTCCTGTTTTCCTCTCCARTATTGGCCCTGTGATTTGTTCAAACTGTGTTACCTCTGGGCCGGTCTCCTCCACTAGGAAACGCTGATAATTCTGTTTGCTCACCTTTTGAAAGCCTGTTAGTGAGAAAGTGGYGTGAGTGCTTTCAAGCCATTATTAATGTAGCAAGCTGTAAGGAATTTTAATTTGACTCTTGATAGGCATTCACCTTGCTGTGTCAGAAGGAAAGAGGTGTGCTGGGCCCCAAGGGAGAAATAAAGGAGGTGTAGGGAAATCTCCCGTGGCTGCCAGTCACATCCAGCCTTTAAGCATGATGCAGTAGGCAGCGGAGGCTGTAGAAAGTGGAGAGTTAGAGCACTCCAGGATTTGTCTGTATCTGCTGCTGGCGCTGAGGATTTCAGTGTACCCAGGTCCTTTCTGCACTCCCCTGCGAGGACAGGGAGCTCTCTGCAAAATTACACTTGAATACTGTCTGCTTCACAAATGGCAGCAGAGCTGCTAAAAAAGCCTCSCTTTTCCTCTTTTATCCTGTTGGCGCAGTAAGGGGACCCCAGGGCAGAGCTGAGCATTTTTGATCTGGAGTTAATGCCCAAACCAGACTCAGCAAAGTGTGCAGGAGACTGTCGCAGCTCTGGGTAATTAGTTGTGATGCTTTGCAAGTGAGCTATCCCTGATTCGTGTTGAAACTATTTCCTGTGGAAAACTGTATTTTATAGTAATTGTTTTTCTTCAAAACATGTTTAAATTCTGGATAAAATGTGATCTTCCTTTTTTTTTTTAGTAAAAAGGAAAAACAAACAAACTAATTCAAAAGTGACCATCAGAAAACAGAGTATTCTTAATTTCAGAAGTGCCTTAAGAGAACTGGATTTTATCTGCCACTCTCTGGGGCAAAACTTCTCCCTTGATGAACAAGAATGAGAGAAATAATGACAGAAGCTGGAAAAATAATGGAGCTTGGCCATGACCTTGAATAAAATACAATTGGTTTCTACCTCAGCCTTGAATTAAAAATGTCCAGTGTCCATACACAACATTTCATTTGCCTTTTTTTTTTCCTTTTTTTTTTAAGCGCGAAATCACTTTTTTTTTTTTTTTTTTTGCAGGTTGAAAATTGAAAGAGGTAGGGAATTCCTAAGTGGTTCCAGCTTATGGGTTTCTGTGGGTGTTGACTTTGTCACCAGACTGCACTTCAGGTCTGAGCAACCAGCTGGACAGACCTGGACCAGTTTGTARCTCCAGAGGCAAGTTGCATCAGGCACCATCATACAGTCTAATCTGGTGCCTCGAGGCAGTGCAARTGCTTCCTCTTAGGGCTCATTGTTGGGTCAGACTGAGTAAGGCACCTATTTACTGCTCTTTTAACAAAGACATCTTGTGTGCCCACCTACCCTCGCTCACAGGGGCRCAGCTGACTCATACGCCCTATGTGCTGATGATCTGATTGGTGTGGGATTTATCTGTTTGGAAGAAAAAAGACCTTTGTCTATCTTGGTTTCAATATGCATCAATGAACTACATTTTTTAGTTTTGTTGTTCCTTTAATAAGATGGAGGAATATTGTTACCATATCAGGCAAGGAAATCCCAATATTGACTTAAAAATTGACTAGTAATTATTGGTTGATGACTCACTTCATCTTTTCAGCTACCTGCTATAAATACATGCACTAGAGTAACTTATGAGAGAATACTATATTGTTTTTACATGATGGGAATTGTCTCTGTTTTGACTAGAAACACAGACCTAGACATTTGAGTGTAAGGTAGAGGCCTAAGCTCCTGACTTCCAAGTTGCCATAGATGCAGGATCAGAAGAGTAATTTAGGAAGTGACTAAGGTGTCAAGCAGTCCAGAAGGGTTTGGGTTACCCATAGATCCTGTGTGATAAATATGCATCTCATGCAGTTGTCCCAGATATCTAGGACATTTAATGGAGTATTATGTTCTGGTGGTTAGGTACTTCAATCATGCCTTAATCTCCCTTTTCYTTGCTTTGATTATCTGTAAAATGGAAGGATTACATTTTTTTTACCCAATAGTGTCTCTGTGGTAATGAATGAATGAATGAGTTGGAAAGACTCTGAAGTTGCAAGGCACTAGAAACAATATGCTGTAAGTATTTATTTGAGAACCTTTGGTGAGTTTAGTCCTTTACTTTTTTTATTATAAGCAAATTAGTATTTTTATAAAGGGCAATGACAGTAGCATTAACAGTGGTGCAGTAGCCAAGGTCACTGAGAATATCTGCTTATTGTTACAGTTATCCAACTGACTGCAGGGTCAGTTGGAGAAAAGCAAACAACCTAGAGCAGATGCACCCTAGCTGATTCAGTCCTGAAACACTGATTTAAAGGAATTTCCCCAGGTCAGCTTTCCCTTTTCAGAGCAGCTTTCTCAGGCATCAGTAAACTACAGTCAGTGGTGGACCTGACCTCAGGGATACCACCATGAATTAAGGAACCAAAACATGCTTCTGTGAAGGTTTGGTGCCTGTAGCAGCAAGTCCTTTTCCTAAAGCAGGCAGACCTGCTAGGGAAGGGGAGAAGTAGCAGATATTTGCATCCACAGGGGTAAAGATTATGATCTGTTATCAGCTATGTGTTTAGATGAAGGTGTTCTGCTTTGAATTAGTGAATGCAATAGCCTGCACTGTTCCCACAAATGCAAGGCACTGTGGACGAGGAGTCATGTTTCCATTCATGGTTCACATCCTTTCCTATCCTGCAGCCATGTTTCGTATCCTTTCCTGTTTCTGAGCTCTGAGAAGCCTAAGTGCTGTTCTGTTCTTGGCCACAGTCCATTCTCCAGTCTAATTTGAAAATTTGAAAAATTTTCTAAATGCAGTCTAAATTAAAAAATTGTCCAAAAAGTTTTGAATCACAGCAGGAATTGCTAATAGMAAATGAAAACAATGATACAGGAATTTTTGACTTTTCTCCCTCATGTATGTCTGTTATTTTCTAATTATGTCCCTCGTATGTATTTGCTTTCTCTCCTTCAGTGCTGGAACATTGCCTGTTACATTCCGATGTCTCGAAGAAAATTTAGGCATTGATAAGCGCGTAACAAGGTTCGTTCTTCCTGTTGGAGCAACTATTAACATGGATGGAACGGCTCTTTATGAAGCTGTGGCTGCCATCTTCATCGCACAAATGAACGGCATTGAGCTGGATGGAGGGCAGATAGTTACTGTGAGGTGAGTTCAAAGTATTTGTGGACTGGGTTTTTGAAGACTGTAAAATATGAAGCTTTGGGTTGGGTGTTTTCTCAGTGGCTGTGGGATCCACTACAAAATTTGTGGTTTTTTAATAATGCCATGCAGAAGAGTGCCATATATGTTGTTCCTAATGACTTGTGCTTTCTGTGAGTATTTGCCACTTTAGGACATTCTGGTAGTGTTTTTAACGGGTCTGTAGATGGCATTGCAAGGTGAAAGTCAACGTTTTTCTCTGTCTTGTGTGATAATTCACACAGTATAGAGGGTTCCTAAAAGTGGTATGAGGGACATTAACTTTGTACAGTATACCTATTTATATTCATTGGAAAAAAAAAGAACGAAAAAAAAATAGGAGAAAAAAAAATCTACCGCAATTAACAGCAAAAACAGTGTACTGAGCATAGGACATCCTCAGGATGAGGTTACCTGTAGCACAGTCAAAGTACTCTCAGACTTTTTTTCTCTAACACAGAAATTATTAGCCCTATCTTTTCATAGCAAGTAGTAGTAATTAGCATTCAGGTGAATATCTGGAAGGTCAGAAGAAACTACACATTTAAAACGAGTAGGAGTAATTCAAGACTGTTTACTGTAATCCAGTTTTAAGAGTCATTAGATATGGTGACTAATGAAAAAGAATGTCAGAGTTATGACTGCTGCAGCTAAAGTTAACTCATGGTGGAAAACTTGATGAAGACACCAGACCTAACATTTTGAATAGTTCAAATGTGAACCACAAGTGAAAGCTGCCAAGTTTGCCGCCTTCCTGCAGTTTTCACTCGCACGCCTTTGTTTTATTAAACCGTTTTAACACTAGAGAAACACCTGCATAGCAATGCTTAATTCTGTGTTTGTTGTCCAGCTTTATTGCCAGCACGTTTTCCATTCCTTTGTCTCCTGCCCTAACCCCTAAAATAGTTAAAAACCAAACAAACCAAAAACGAGCTTCTAGAGAAGTGAGATGCTGGACGTGAGTGGTGCAATTTTGTTGCTGGAAATGGGAGCAGTCATTTCAGAGGAGRCACGTATTAGACTAAATGGAGACAAGGCAAGGCTCAGCAGTTGGTCAAGAGGTTTGGTAGGCTTGAGTCCCCCTTCTCCCACTTGCACTCTTTTTGAGGGATTGACTCATTAGCACTGTCTGGTCTCAGCATTTTAAGGCTGGTGTAGGCAACCTTATGACTCACATTTACTAAGCAGTGGGCACCTTTGGGCTCTGTAGGAAAACCACTGGTTCTCCTCCTTCCTGCAACATAGCCTTTTTGCTGCAACAGTGTGGAGCCGGCTCTCCCTTGAGGTAGCAGTGCAAGTGAAGGGAGAGTTATTTCATATTATTTCATGCCTGCCAAATGGAGCTTGTGGAGCTGGGGATACTGAGATGATGGGAACACMAATTCACAAAGACTTTTGTCTGTTCAAGATTAATATTTAATTAGCTCTAGTTACTTCTTACTGGTCATACAAATATTGTGATTTCCTGTCTTCTACCAGAGACCCTGATCTTGGAAACAGTGGCCAAGCCAGGCTCAGTTTGGACCTGAGCAGCTTCTGTGCCCTCTAGCCCTGTAAGCGTTGCAGCACGAAGGCTGGCATGAGCTTGGGAATGCTCCCTCACCAGTTGAGGCTGGAAGTGCCTGAGGAGCTGGCACGATGCTCGGAGCCTGGCAGTGGAGCCGAGCATCCTGCCCACGTACCTGCTGGACGTAGCTGGGGCGTTAGGAAGCCAGGCTGTGCTCTAACCCGGACACCTGGCCAGCTCCGCAGCCTGCCTCGTCTGGGTCAGATCTGCCATCTGGCAGGTTGATATCAGGCTAACATCCCCACAGAGCGGATCTGTGGCTGACAGCCGAGGATTTTCCCCTTCCCCTACTTCTGTGCTGGAAGCACTTTGAGATTTGCTGGTTACACCCACAGAATTGCAGTTGTGTTAGTCAGCTCTGTGTTCTGCTTCGAAAAGGCTGAAACTTATTCTTCTCCATCACCTTTCCTTCTCCCGCTTCCCCTCTTCTTTCTTCCCTTGCCTTTTATTTTTTTATTCTTATCTTTTTTTTTTTTTAATTATTTTTAACCTCGCCCTCCCTTTTACTTACTCTCTGTCAAATTACTTTCCATTCTGCATGGCATTGCTCAGCACTGCTAATGCTTGCTGTGGTTTGAACTGCACTCTTACAGCTTCCAGCATTTGGAGCTCTGGAGTACAGATGATTACTCTAGTGGTCTTAAACAAAACAGAAAAAAAAAAAAAAGAGAGAAACAAAAGCAAAGATAAGTTTGGATTTGTGACACAATCAGATGAATTTTGGTTTTGGATATAGAGTGATTTGTAGCTAGGCATGGTACATCACCAGCGTGAACAATGCATTTGGGATACCAAGAACTTTACCCTTCTCTCCTTGGTAATAACCATTTTCTCTAAACTGTTAACTCCTAGTTCATTCTGGAAGTCCCATAAACAAACAGAAATGAACCATCTTGGAAATTCAACCCATAAACATCGAACTTTAGCGAGCCTGGATGATAAAAACTGTATTGGTAGTGCTAGGAAAACACTACTAACCTCAAGATTTTAATGTTATAACCCTGCTTAGTTTTATAGCTCTCAGAACAAACCCTGTAGATCTGGCTAGTATTAAATAAGTATCCTTGGGGGAACACCAAACTTGTCTTGAACTTGCCATGGTTTATCATACAGCCCTTGGTTTTATGGGAAGAGCTTGTTAGAAGAAAGACCTTCCAAATCATCACCTGAACGTGCGATGAAATTATGTTCCGCTTCCTGCTACTGCCCTTTGGTTTTGTTTTTGTTCTTTGCAGTTTGACCGCCACCCTGGCAAGCGTTGGGGCTGCCAGTATTCCCAGCGCAGGCCTCGTCACCATGCTGCTCATCCTCACGGCAGTGGGGCTCCCCACGCAGGACATCAGCTTGCTTGTGGCTGTTGACTGGCTTTTGTAAGTTGTGCTCTCTTGCGTGATGCCTCCCCATTGAAGACTTAGCTAAACTGTCATTTTTCTCATTTCTACTGGTGTAGTTCTGTTTCTCATTGTTCTGATCTAAAAATTAGGATGGATGCTGAATATGGAGGTCCAAATCCTGTCAGATGGTCACAGTAGGGCTTGGGTATTTGTCATATGAAAAGTTTCACAYTCATAATGAAGAAAGTCGTTTTTTTTTCCTGTTCATAAGAAAGTCAGGTGCTTTTAAGTGAAAAACTGTAGGACAGCTGTCCTGGAGTGGTGCATAAATGAAATAAAATTATAAAACAAATGGCAAGATAGAAGGTTATTCCCTAGCTGGATTTTCCTGACAAATTGACAAAATCTCAAGGACCTATCTTCATTTTCAAGATCTTGAACTCAAAGTCCTTCAGAGTGAGGGAAGGTGTCTACAAACAAGAAACAGCAAATTCGAGGATAGTTTTCCAAGGCCTATGTCCCTCAATACCTAGATGCAGAAGCTATTAATATAGATAGGATATGTACCAGGTCGGATCCTTTCTGATGTTGCCATTTGGCAGCATTAACATCTTTTTGTCACTTTCACAGGTGCTGATGAGGCCTCCTCCTTCTAAGCTGCACTGGCCTCTGCAGGCTTTTATGTGCTCCTCTGCTGCCGTGGCAGAGTGTCTTCTGGCCAGCCACCATCCTTCGCCCTAAACTCTTTCACGTAGTGGGCTCTTGTGTCAGCCATGGCACCCGGGTGGGATATGAGAGGGAATATTGGACACTCTGGACTGTTTGTGCATTTCTTCCTACCACTGGTGCACACARCTGCCGGCTTGTGGCAGCTTCTAGTCCCAGATATACTACTAAAGTTGTGCAAGAAAGAAAAGCAGTGATAAGAGTATCAAGACAAAATAGGAAATGACTTTGTCACTTATCTTTTGGCTTACTGAGAAGAATTCAGGATCTTGGTCAATCCTCTGACATGTCCTTTGGGGCTACTGCTATGCTGTGTCTGTTAATACCTGTCATGTCACTAAGAGTCTTGAAGAATAGCTTCCAGCTCTGATTCCTGAAGGAGGCAATTTCAGCTTGGTGAAGCAGAGAAAGAATAACTTATATATTTTATATATAACTGAATACCATACCATGACTCAGAATGGTGAAATAAGGCAGAGTTCAGCTGTCAGAGTACAGGATAGGGAAAAATATGACATTCTGTGGGTTTATTATATTTATGAAATCATGGTTCAAAACAGGAAAACAGTGTAGGAATCTGCAGCTGGGAGGAGGAGAGCAGAAGGGAGGTGCTCACTCATTTTAAATACATGTTTTTACTGGCTCTCAAAGTGAAGGCAAATAGATAGGTTTCTGCMGCTGGTAGGAGGATGTGCAAATGGAGCCTGTGGTTTGTTTGTTTTTTTAGGGAAATGTCATTTAAAAATATTCCTGTGGACTGAGAAGCTCTGCCCACACTAGCAAACCTCAGAGCTGTAAATTTACCAGCAGTTCCRATCCACTGGTTGATGCTGTATTTTAGTCTCAGCTCCAACATTTTTATCTCTGGGTCATCCAACACTGCAGACATATAAATGTCTGTACTGTGGCCCTGTAGCAGTGACAAATATAAGTATGGAAAAGATAGATTAAGAGATAGTGCTTCTGAAAGAGATATTTCAAGTATGTTTCCTAAGTCAATGCCAGGCAAAAGAGCCTTTCAGCCYCCTTGGCTGGCTTTGGATCCTTTAGGCTTAACAATCAGCAATGCAGTTCCAGGGCTTTAAAATTGAAAGAGAGGGGAAAACACAAAAAATAAAATGAAAAAGCAAATACCTGTGTCACGTCAGTAATGCTGGTAAGACAAAGTTTGTAGTTGGAGGTGGCATGCCAATTGATGTACACCATGTCAAATAGCATCATTTTCCACCTTCTTGTGGTTGTGTTGTGGCCATCCTGGTCTAAGGAGATATGCAAAAGGTTGTTGCTGGCATTGCAGATGCTAGAAAAGAGCACAAAAGCCAACTCAGATGTAACTTGTATCAGCTTCTTTTGCAATACTGCAATTATCTGAAACTGCATTCTAACCAAATCCAGCTTTGAATGTTTTGAGCGCGTGGTTTGACACAAAGCTGAGCTGTCTTTGGCCGTGAGCTTGACACCATCTCCTTCAAACTGGAGCCAAAAAGGTTTCTGTATCAATATCTTTTAAAGCCACCTCAAAATCTAGAGATCAGATGGGTCGACCTTTCTCCCACCCCCGTACACATACACAGACTGAGGTTTCACCAGGCAAGTTTCTCAAGCTTTCGCAACTCTCATGGTTTCTCAGTTTAAAATTAAGCGCAACACAGCAGTGACATTTAATAGGACAGTAATTACACGCCAACAGCTGGAATGAATCCAGCTGCTTTTGCGCTAGCCAGGAGCTGGCTGCTTTCCAAATGTGAGGCTGACAAACTTAGCAAATATCACAGCACAGCCTCAAGTACAGTACTGTTTTGCAGCGAGGAAAGAAGAATTAGAGAAAATGAGCTTGGGCAGCTGATCCAGTATTTAGAGCATCTACCTTCATTCAGAAATTCAGATAGGAAAAGAGCACTTGATTTCTGACTCCTTTTCCTTGACTTAGATCTATAAAGTCAGCACATTCAGGCCTTGTCAACATGTGAGTATTACAGACAAGGCTGCATATAAATTGAATTAAGTTGTAGGAAATAGGAGATCTTTCCTAGAATGGCAATGAAGTAAGACAAATTGAACATATTCCTTGATTTCTGCTTTAGCAAGGGATGTTAAGATTTTAATCTCCTTTCTAAAATCCAGTAAGGTTTTTGCCCGGGTTTTTAAGTTCCCAGGAAAGAAGAATGCCTTTTTGCATGCTAGGATACTGTGGGTAAGGCTTAATTAATAAATACTGATAATAATGAGACTTTGAGGGTCTGATTCAGTTCCTCTCTTTTCTTCTCCTCTTCTCAAGGTTGTTAAGCTTGTGATTTTTGTCAGTTTGAGGAGATAATGCACTTACCTCCTCATCAGGATTTAAAGAATTACCTCCCAGTGATTCCAAAGCTTTGAATTTTGAATTGTTTTTTGAGGCGGAACTTTGACTTTCCTTCTCATTATTCCTCCCAGGATTTTGTCCTTTTCTTTAAGGAAACTCTTTGTTCAATTCAGTGTAGTGTGCTCTGCACCACTGTGCAGTTGGTATCAGTGCATCTCTTGGCTACTAGCACTGAACGTGGGCTGTAGCATCTCCTCAAATGACCCTTTCAGAATAAGAAGCATGCCTAAATTATTTTTATGTATTCTTCTTTCCACCTCCTTTTTTTGGCATCATATACTGTCCTTCCCTAGTCTGGCATCAATGAATCCTTTCAAAATTCATTTTTCCCTATGCAAATAAAAATTAAGCAGGTGTACTTTAATATTCTTATGGCATTGTAGCACAGTAGTATATTTGATCGATAGTCTTCATCAAAAATTCACCTCAGCAAATTGTATTTTCCTACAGTGCCCCTCTCTAGCTATGTTTAAAACAGTCTTCATAGGCACAGGATGATAACTATGTAAAACATTTCATTCAAGTGAAGCAAAACTGGAAGAACCTATTTTGCCTGTGGTTGGTTTGTTTGGGTTTTGGTGGGATTACTGGAGACTTCTTTTCCTTCTGGGTCTTCTTTTGAAGATAGAAATGGGCTGATTCAGGTAAGAAATTACACTGCAAGCTCCAAACATGTAAGCAAGATAAGAGAAGGAAGGAGGAAACTTGAAAGGAAATACAGTTCCACAGGTGGGAAAGGCAGATTTACAGATGTTTAGGGCAAAGATGTTGAAAAGTTCTCAGAAGATTTTATGGACATAAATAAGCATGAATAATCAGTGTCTGTCATTTAAGTTTTTTGTTTTGTTTTGTTCTCTTTGCTCAGGGTTGTACAGGAAACAGAGATGCCACCTAAATCTAATGCTAGCAGTAGTGGAGTGTTTTCAAATTAATTAGTGTCGTGGGAGAGAGAGGTCATATGCACGGGCTTTTCTCTGAGCCCTGCTCGTTAGTCTGCCAGACCTGCCCATTAGGGGTGAATAAGTCTTTGTGGATGCTCCTCAAATGCACCTTGGAGAGGTGAGGTGAGGTGGATGTGCCATGGGGAGTTAATCACTGTGATTGCTTCTCTGATCTCTTTGACAACTTAGTGCCTTTAAATTGCAACTAGCACAAGTTTTTCAAGAGTCTTGCACAGAGGCAAATCAAATCACTTGCTGCTGGCACCTATTTGGCAGGTGCAGATGATTTCATACTGTATAATACGACTTGTCTGCCACAGGAAAGATTGTGAGCTCACAGTCCTGCAGTCTTCTTTATGACCCCCCTTTGCGAGGTTTTGGGACAGAACGAGGGAAAATCCACAGTTATGAGTGGAGTGCAAACAGATTGCATCACGTTGTAAAAGCAAGGCAAAGGAAGGCAGATTGTCTCTGTCCGATGGCATCGTGTTCAGGAGGTGCCAGCAAGCAGGTTTCTTTGTAGGGAAGCATGTGGACCTCAGCTGGCACCTCCTTGCAGCTAGGGGCGACTTGTTACTGAGCTGCTGTCGTGGGCTCGTCATTTTGTAGGCCATGACCTATATTTGGCTGGCTCCTACGCTGAGTGCTGGCACGCAGTAAGTGAGTGGGCATGGTGCCATGCTGACAGATGACCATCTGTGAAGATAGCACCAACAGAAGGGCATGTAGTGGGAGCTTGGAAGGCCTGAGACTTATGCAGACAGTTTTTTTTTTTTTTCTCCTCTCTCTCATAATTTTCTCACTTAAACTAATGTTAAGATCGAAGGATGCTTGCAGATCCAAAGCTGTTTTCCCTGGCTTTATTAAGTATGGTTAGTGCCTCCATGAATTCAGATTAACCCAAGGAAGGCGATGCAGGCCAGACGATTTAGGGTGAAACTTTCAGTTCCAGAAGCAGCACCAGGGAGGTCTTGGTGAAGCACAGATCTGCAGTTTGGCTCAGTTTCTAGGGCAAGTTATTTGCCAAGAGCAGTGAGTGTGGGCAGCTGTGACATGGGGCTTTGCGTATCCATTCTTCCTGGGCAAGTCCCCTGGAAAACTGAGGTATTCCACCTGACGGCCACGATCCTCCCTATTATAAAAATGCCATAACCTTTCTGAAAAAAATGCAGGAGCTGTAACAGTAAATCATCCTTTCAGGCTCTACCTTTCTCTTCCTTTCATGACATTCAACCTCTGCCTTTTGCTTCTTTTGTAGGGACCGCATGAGGACCTCAGTCAATGTCGTGGGGGATTCTTTCGGTGCTGGCATTGTCTACCACCTTTCCAAGGCTGAACTTGACACTATTGACTCTCATCATAAAGGGCATGAAGATATTGAAATGACCAAGACTCAGTCAATCTACGATGACATGAAAAATCATAGGGAAAACAACTCAAACCAGTGCGTTTATGCAGCTCACAATTCAGTCATAGTAGATGAGTGCAAGGTACCTTTCACATTTATGGATATTGAGACATGTATATAGTACTGTATGTTTTGTTTTATTTTATTTTTTAAAATGTGCATGTGTTTTTCAAATCGTTCCACAAATAGCAATGTGAGAACAAGCTCTATGAACCCCAGACATTTGGAATGAGTTTGAGCAGTTCAAAAGAAGCTCCTTTGCACTCTCCTTAAAAGATGTCATTTGATGTGAAAAATCATGTATGTTGTTTACATATCAAAAGGCAAGAGGCAGTGTGTTACGGAAATATGCCAAGACACAGAGAATATGGCATGACCTTCTGTGGACATTTACCTWATTTTCTTTGGCAACAGAGAACTTAATTGCCAGCTCGAGATGAAGGATAGTTGCAAACCACATACGGGTGTTGTCACTTGCTGCCTGCCTGCCATGATATGCCGTGCAGAGAGGCACATGCTGAATGCACTTTGCCATCCGGTCACTCCTGCGCTCACCCAGCATGCGCGCGCTTCGCTCCCGCCGTCGCTCCTGCCTCGCTGAGACACACACTGCATCTCCTCTCTCTAATCCCTGCTGTAACATGAGTTAATAATAGTGATAATCAAGTCTTTGCCAGAGCGGAGTGAGCTTGTGAAACCCCACCAGGTGAACACTTGGGGTGGTTGGTGGTTCAGAGTTTGCCTTGCACCCACATTTGGGACCGGGCTGTCTAAAATCGGGAGAGAAGTTTTAACTGAAGAGGAGGAGAGAGAAAGACTGAAACAACCAGCTGGAAACTTTCATTTCGGAGTCAGTTATTTTAATTAATTCTCTCGTCTGCTCCTGTGCACATTGCCTCCGACAGCTGGGTTTGCCAGYGAGTCGACCGGGGCTGTTTATCCAAGCAGATAGTTGCTGCAGCTGAGGCAGCATCTAACTAAATGCCTGCTTTCTTTCCGTTAGCTAAGCAGCACATATAGTGGAAGTRTAAGTTGTATATTACTGAAGTATAAATTGTATATTATTGCTTTCACACATTCCCTGCCTGGCTGGAATTTTTCTTTACAATAGCTTTTTAAACTAATGTGTGGTACTAGCTAATGTCAGGCCATACCTGAATTTTCAGGTAGAGAAAGAAGAGCTTTCATCTTATTATTTTTTCACTGAATCTTTCAAGTTTTTGATAAGGTGACTTTTTTATTTTTAATTAGAGTGGACATTTTGTTCTGACTTACTCATTTTCCATGAGAAAAATGRAAGAGTTAAGCATTTGGAAATTAAAACAATTAATTTTTATGCAAGTGCTTGACTTTAGCCTTGTCAAAGAGATCAGAGGAGTGATTATAGTGATTAACAAGTACCCCACTCCAAGTACTTCTTGACTAACTTTATACTTCTTCTGGAAACCCATTTTTCAGTGAAAGGGAATGTGATCGTTCTAGTGGGTTCAGTACAAATTCAGCTACCATATGAGTCTGAGTTGAGTTCATGGAACTCACTGCTCCAAAAGTTCTCTCTTTCCAGACTCTCAGATTTCCAGAGGTCCAAGCCAAGCTAGAATGCAGTCCTTTGATACTTTACTTATTATATTTTTTTCTTTAGTTTGTCAAGACAGTCCTATCAACCAAGTCATTAGTTTACCTCAGAAACATGGAATAATGTGCTACATCATCCTAAATCCATSCTGTAGGGAAATGTTAGGAACAAAAATGTATGAGCTAGCAGAATTTCACTTTTTTGTTTGGTTTATGTTATGCAAGAGATTTTGGCATTTAAAATATCCAGATGTTAAATCTGAAGAGATATAACTTCATCCTGTAGAGTGCACTGGTGGGGTGAAAAGCTCACTGCAAWTCTGGTCAAAACTTTGAAAGCTAATCTACTAGCATGTCTCTTCTCATACTTTGTGTAATATATTCCATGTATAGTGCTACTTGTCTATAATTTTGCATGGTCAATGTATATTTTTAATAGGCACTCACTTTATGTTGGGATAGAGTGGTTGTTATTGCATGATATTTTTGTATTTTTTTATTATCACATTTCACATGACTCTGTGATTAAGCTGTTCATTCCTGTAATTGCATGTTTTACCATTTCAATTCTCCAAGAAAAACGCTTGACTTTATTTCAAAAATCATTTCATTTTGCCATGTGTCCATGTCCCGAAGCTTCCATGAATGCAGTTTATTCAGCATGGGGAATTTCAGCATTATTTTTAAGATTTCATTTGAAACTAAGACTGCAAGCTTTTAAGGTAAGTTAGGAAAAAGTAAACCGTTCTTCTAGAATTAAGTGAAAGATGTTCTTCCTATTATAAAGTCCTAGACCATTTTTGTAAAGGTATAACATTTTACCTTTAAAAAATTAACCAGTTTGGCTAGAAATATTTCTTTTGAAGCATGGCTTTATTGACAATGATTTTGGGGATGCAACATGCTGGTCAGTATTTACCATAAGTTGGTAGATCACTATAGGTCTTCTCTCAGTCATACTCATAAACTAATACTGAAGCACAACGCTTTATCTGGAACGGTGACATTTTGTTTTTATACTGTATATGAAACAAACAGCATTACTATGATATTTGGTCTGAGAATAGCCAAAATATTTCACTACATGATAAAAACTAGTGATACAATGAACAATATTTTCACAACATGTCTTTGCCTCCATGTCTTTAAAGCTGTTGGAGCTGCAGGTAATTTTCTTTTTGTGTATATAAATAGATATCTATATATAAAATATTATTCTCTCCTTGCACATTTTTCATGCCCTGGCATCAACTTTCTTGTTTTGCCAAGGAATTATGCTGATAAAATGAGATTTTCTGTACTAAGAAAACTATAGGAGATAGGGCAAGAATAGAATTCTGAAAGAGTTTTTAATAACAAAACTACAGCAAAGGCTAAGAAAATAAATTTGGGACATTTTTTCTACTGCTAATGTTTTATAGTCCATATTTGAAATGAACAGTATTTGGGAATGTTATGAATTCTGAATAAATATCTTATGTATATATATGTTAACACGTGGTACATAATTCCTGTAAATATCATGATCTTCCATATAAAACTCATGATTTTGCTTATCAGAGTGCCTTGGTCTTTAAGTCAGTGTGTTGCTGATAATTACTTGCAGGTCACGCTGGCAACCAATGGCAAATCCGCGGACTTCGGTGTTGTTGAAGAAGAGCCTTGGAAACGTGAGAACTGAGGGAAGAGTTTCCCAGCTCCATCTTTAATAAGCCCTGAAGCTCTCTTCTGGTAAAAGCTATCATGATTAAGGAAGACTTCTCCTTTTTTTTTTTTTTCTTTTTTTTTTAATTTAATTTAATTTAATTTAACATCTACAGTTTGTGCTTACTTAATTCGTTAACTGAAACTTAGCAAAGAGCTCGTAAAGTCCTGGTAGTGTCTTTGCCAAATAACGGTCCCTCGCCATCTGGCTCCCTTGTGTTGCTGTGTGATGGATGCAGCTGGAGACTCCTCCGTGTGCGGAGATGTGCTCTCACCCGCCTCCCCTCTCGATCAAGACACAGCGAATGTAGGTGCTGCACAACGGGACGATCCGAGTGCCAGTATGGCTCTCTGCAGGGACACAGGGGCGCAAGGGCATCGTGCCAGGAACGCCCGACATCCTGCCAGCCTTCGAGTGTCTCCCTGACTCTTGTGACATCCCTGTGGATCATTTGCACGGTGGACGTTTGGTCTAGTTAGCACTGTGTGGCTGGAATATCTTTGGGAAATGTCTATGAAGATTTTATGTTTGTTTTGATAATAATAAGCAGCTGGCATGGGAAGCACAGAAACATTGTGCCAAACTGCACTTCAGACTGAACTTGGAGCCAGTGGCGAGATTAATGGACAAAAGCTGATAAATTACCCCAGACATTTTGTTGCATCAGTTCTACTAACATTTGATATCAAGGCAAGATCTTACATTTGAGGGCACGTGTTGTATTTTTGCAGCTGTCACAGGGCAGATACAGCCTTCATCTTATTACGAGGCTGTGCTGATCTGGGACCGCAGTACGCTGCACAATACAAGGTAGTATTAATGCAGGGGTGGCTGCTAGTTCCCTCACTGAATCTGTGGCTGGTTTAGAAACTGCAGGATACCATGGCCTCAGTTAAGCAAACCACAGCTGAAATAGGTAGCGCCTACTACTCACCCTGCTGCACTGAGCTCAGTGGGATTTCTCATGTGAAAGAGGCAACACAACTTAGATACTACTAGGTGTGAGCAAGGATGTCATGCTTGGGTGCATAATATTTCTTTGTAAACAAATCCTGAACCCTTTACACTAAATAATCGAGAGTTTCTGAATGCAATTAGTAACATTTAACTTGAAGTGAAAGATTCTTCCAAGTATGTGTCCCGTTTCAGAGAATGTCTGAACTTGTTACTAAGCCGAATTCCATAAAGTTAACAGATCTGAGCCAGAATTAGAACAGAATAAAGTAGAATTTCAGGATTTAGACCAATACATTAAGCATACATCTCTCTCTCTATCTCTTGCAGAGTAACAATTCATACAAATCTCTAATGCCAGAGAAAAGATTCCTAGGGCGCATGGCATCTGCATTAACAAGATGCTGTTTTGTCAACATGGTGTAGCTGACTCATCCTGTCAGAAGAGATTAGAGTCACAATAATTATCCTGTTAAATGTTTTTAAGGATGCTTGTTAAAACTTGGCAATTCTAGGACACTGGTGACCGCTGTCACAGTATTAGCAATGCTCTGCAGCAAAGCTGAGCCGAGCGGCCTTGGGAAGCTCTACCCAGCAGAGCAGCGCTGGGCAACATTCAGGGAGCATTTAGAGGTTCCCAGAATGGACTAGAATAGGAGAAGATGATGAAGCTGAAAATGGCAGAAAACAGAGTTGAAATATTTTTGGACATAGGCTGGCCAGTGTCAGTGCTGAGATCTGTCATGGGTGTAAACAGGAATAATGTGTTTAACTGTAGAGTGGTTGCTTGGCTCTGTAAAAGCTAGTGAAATGTAAATATAACTTGCTCTTGCTCATCTGCATTCATGTGAAGATCTCCAGAAATGCATGTGGGCTTGAGCCAACGAAGGTTACTTRCATGAATTAATGATGTTGAGCTTGAGTCCCTTGCCAGGGTATTCCTCATTCAAGCATTTGTTGGCATGGAATATTTTTCTTGCCTTCCTCTTTTTATTCTCACATGCCATTGCTACCAGCCTAAAAAAAAAATAGCCTGCATAATTTAGTAAATATTCAACCACTGTGAATTCTATAGGTCTCTCACATGTATTAGAGACAGAGACCTTTCCCACAGGTAAAAATCTCACCTTGAAGACTGTTTTTATGAAGTCTGGAACTATAAGGTATTTGTAAAAGTGATAGGCAGTATTTTCTTCAGTCATTTTTATTAGAATATCCAGAGTCCAACCTTCTTCCAAAACACAGGGGAACCAACCCACCTATTTTCTTCTTAAAGTGCGTTTGTAATAAGAAAAACAGAAGTCACAGATTTTTGCACTTTAGATACTGCATTGAAAGCGTRGGTGTTAAGCGCATCCCAGGCTCTGGGACCTGGTCTGCATTTGAAGAAATTTCCTCTTCTGGGTGATGTGCCAGCACCGTGCCTCTGGGGCACGTAGGAGTGCTGCGATGTACCTACAATGTACACTGCGCTCTCCCTTCGCAGCCTGCTGGATCACAGCAAGAAAAATTTACTGCCGCTTGAGGAGCAGACGTAGCCAAGAGTAACATGCGGAGTATGGCCTGGCTTCTCAAATCATGTCATAGCCCAGCCCATCAATTAATACAGGACTGCCCAGGCTGTTCATCCTGGCAGTTTCTTAGAAGCAGCTACATCAATTGCTTGTCTTGAAAGTAGCTTTAGACAACTGGTYTGTATAAGCCTAGTTGCCTTTTGAAGCTGTTAATAGCTGGAAGCAAATAGGGCTGCCAGCAACGTGTGACTAGGCAATGCCACATCATTACATACTGGGAAAGGCTCGGGATACGCTCACGCTTATCCACGTGGGACATGCCGTCCTTTGAAGAGTGATCCTTCAGACGGAGGCTAGGGAGGAAGGAATGGGATGCTGCAGAAACTCCACCCACACGAGAGAGGGTAATTTGGGCCTTTCGATAGGACAAGAATAGCAGACTGTGATTTAAAATAGCAATTCTTTAGATACAGTAACTCAGGGAAGTTTGAAAAGRTAATTGCAATGGCATTTCTCTACTTAAGTGTGGATGTGGGTGAAGGAGAAATGTTGTTTTTGGTAAACTCCTCTGCTTTTACCCTGTCTGAATTCTTAATATAGTGTTACTCTGACAGAGCACTGTATTTAACCATCAAAAAGCTTTCCGTTTCTCTGGGAAAGTGTAACTCATTCTTGGCTTGCATTTCTTGATTTGCTCATTCCACATGAGACTGGGTTGCTACTTAACTGAATAAACACAGAATAACCCAGGAGCTGGCCACTCAAGCTAATGCACAGTTCATGTTTAAGTAGATGATGCTGGTTACTGATGATTCTCTTTTTATTTCACCAGGAGTGTTAATTAATATATTAATTTGCTTCTGGCAAAGGTTCTGTATTTGTTTCCAGTACCTGGGTAGCAAAATTAAAACCCTGTGGAAAGTGATATCTGCGCTTCAGAAGGAACTAGTATTTCTTTCTGCTTTCATCTGTTTGTGGAGCTGTCTGCTCCTCCCTTGGTCTTTGCAACTGCAATATCCTTTGCCCTTCTGATTGCTGCATCACTAGCACACAGAAAATCTAACCCTGGTAAAGACGCAGTTAATGCTTAATTAAGAATGCTTGAAGCACATACACAGGCAGTTACTTTATGCATTTTTTGCTGAAGCTGGGTCAGCATTCTCTTACTATCTATTAATTAGAGCTAAGGAGCACTGTACATTAAAAGTAAAGAAGAGAAGGAGCACTTTGTAACTCAATTTTCTTCATGACTTCCTTTAGAGGAAGGCACCAGCACTCTTAGGAGCCAAGCGTGGGACTTGCACAGGGAAATGCTTCAAATAACTGGGGGCTATGTTTTCGTACATGCTCCTTCCATTTGAACCAGCAAGAATCTATTTTCTCAAAAAACTACTTTTTTGCAGTAGTGAAACCTGTTCCCGCACCRTCCTGGCCACCTGAACTCCCACTGAAAGCCGTGGGAGTCTTGGGCTTCCCAGAAAGCCGAGTCTCTTCCTGTCTCCCTTAAGTAATAAGACGTTTCACAATGCAGTCCTAGGGAAGAGTCACCATCTGGTATTTAAGATGAAAGTGATTCTCACACCCAAAATGTTTTTGTCAAGATGCTGCAAAAGGAAACCACGTCTGTGCCACAAGTCCAGCAAGGAGCTTAAAACTCCGCATAGAAGCTGTGATCACTCTTGCTACAGTTTTGATCTGTTCTTCCCTGAGATCTAGCTAATCTCCATTTTTTTTTTTCTCAAAGCACRGGGAATTCAGAGCTTTATGTCACTTTTAAGCGCATCAGTAGTACAGATTTCGCATTTGTTTTCCATCACTCCTGGAGCCATCACTTTTCTTGTAGTAGATATCCAGAAGAGCAGACTGCTCATCTGAGAGGCTGCAGCAACAGGGTTTGAACAAATTCCTTCTGGCAACTGCCTCGATTTTCTTTGCTCTCTCCATTTTGCTTGTGTTGTTACGGTCCTGTTGTAGCAACACAGCAGCAATCACATAATTCCCTGAAAACACAAACAGTATTAAACCTTGCCTCTGACCTCCAGTTCTGCAAATGCCTTTAAAAAGGCTCTGAGCTTTAGTACCAAGCTCAGAAATCCTTTTTGTAGACACTTAAAGGTATAACTGTTTATCATGTCATTAAGTTCTGTTTTCCCATTTCTAGTACTGCATTTGAATTAATTTACAGAGAGTAAATAAGGGCACTTTATAAAAATGTACTGTAATTTTATTCTGTTACGAGCCAGAAGATTATCCTTGATTTTTATTACTGTGACTTCTAAGGCCATGACTAGGGTATTTTTCATGTTAGCTGTTACAATAGGCATCGCCCTGGAGCTGTTTGCCACTCATAAAACTCTATTTGCTTCAGCACATGAGGTCATGTGGAAGCTCCTGCTCCCAGCAGAAAATACTTTATTTAGGAGTAACAATTTTCTTTTCTCCAGTCATATTGATCACTCTGAGGGAAAAAATGTTTGTCCAATTATTATTGTCTGAGTCATTATACAGAGAAAATAACTTCAAGTATTGGGAAAAAAAAAAAGAAAAAGAAAGTAATTGCAATTCTCAAGTGTCGGAGAAGACAATTCAGCTTCCCCAGTGGACACCAAGCTGTGTCCCTCTGTAATCCTCAAAGCACAAGCGATGCTCTGGTTCTGCCCACCTAAGGCAGGACCTCATGCTAGGCACGTCCCTAGCAATGTGCCTGGGTCGGACTGCGCAGTGGGTCCCTCCTCCGTTTCTCCTCCTGATCATATTGGATATTCAGTTGAAATCTGCTGCTATGAATGAGCCAAATCGCTGCTAAAGGCCGGGTGCTGTGAATTCCTTTGCTTCTTGTGTGAATGGGCTCACTGGGAAAAGGCGCCGGAGACCCCATCCCTCAGGTTTCCCCTCCGTCCCGCAGACASCTTCCCCCTCTGTGGAGACCTGGGGACTCCCAGGTCATACAAGCTCAAGCATGTACAGTGGTTGCGCATTCGAATCTATGAGTCCTATGGAAAACCGAGGCTCCAAATATTTAAAAAGAAGGGGAAAAAAGGAGCATTTTGCTGAGCCACCAATTAAAGTAGGTCTCTTAGGCTGAGTAGATGCTAACCCACGAGCTAAGGAAGGACTTAGGGAGCAGGAAGACTTGAGAGATTCCTCATGTCACCCAACTTTTTGCTGTACACTTCCCTTTTCATTTTCACCTACCTTCTGCAGCAGCCCCATTACTGATTGGTGCTGGAATAGCCAGTCATTCTAGTCTGGTTTCCCAAATTCAAAAATTTTGCAAGTGTTTTTAATGATGCTCTGTGGCAAGCGCCACAGCGCCAAGGGAGACTGTTGTAGGCAGCATCACGCAACCTGGATTGTCTGGTGTCTGTATATTGCTTTGTACATAAATAGAATAGTTTGCAGGGATTTTTGTATCGTTCTTTTCTATTTTTTTCTACAGTTTTTTCAAAGGCTGTATGCAGATKGTGTTTACAAATTGATTTTGCAGTCAAAATCGTAGATTGTAACGTTTCCATTTTGCTGTTTTGTGCGTGCTTGTGACTTCTGGTGTAGTACAGGTTGTCCTGCCTTCTTAAAGATGATTGCACACACTTTCCCCCAATATGTCCTGCTCCTTTATTAAATAGATCCCACTTCCTATGATCTGGTGTGAAGTATAGTTTGTAGAATGCATGAGAAAATGTTGCATATGTATTTATATTGTTAAATAAGATATACTCAACAGCAATTTAGTTATTAATACAGGTTTTTACTTATTCTCTGGAAACTACAGTGTAGACTGAGCTAAATTACCTAGTATCTGTAATTTACAGACACACAAATATTTTCTTATAATATTTTCTATATGACCATATAAGATAGGGAAATAATCCTCCCAAGGGGATCTATACCTTAGAACAAAAGCAGTTTTCTTACAACATTTAAAATCAATTAAATGTTTCTGTGTTATGTTCAATGAAATAAGAACATGTTTATGTTTAGTGATGAATTATAAACAAAGCACAAAATGCAGGAAGCAAATAGGAATTTCAAGATGTCCTTAAATGCTGCAGTTCATTATGGAACAATGTTATTATAATCTGAACAATCTTCTAGATTGACCGTCTTGGGCAATTGTCCCTCATTTTTCCTGGTGTTACCTGTGCCAAGTTCTGCGGCTCTTTCTTAGGATCTGCTCATGTGTGATTGACTAACTCGGAATGCTGAATAAAGCAAGCTGGAGAGTTGGGTAGGCAAAAAACCAGGTACATAGCAGGTACTAAGCCCATGTTGCTAGGATAAAAGGTGCATGAGTTCAGCCTGCAGAAAGACTTCACAGCTTGGCCTCTCTTGCGCCTCCTTGAAAAGGGACCAACAGAACAACCRTGGGACCAATTGAACTGGGTAGCATCTGGGTAGCAACAAATACCTCCTCCTTTCTTCTGTATTTTAAAGAACACAAACAAACACTCTATTTTTTGACCAGAGAAGTGAGCATTGCTTCTCTTTTATGATTGTAGGTTCCCACTAGGCAAATACCTCTTGCCATTAAGGCCATTGCTATCCATATTTTTATTCCTTCAAAAAAGTTCCATGTTAATTAAATACAATTTAACATAGCCAACAGTTAGAGAAAAAAAAAAAAATCCTGTTATAGGCAACTAGATCCATGATTGTGATTCAAAGAAGCAAAACAAAGAAAACAATGAATGGCAAATATTGCTATCCCAGTGTGACTGACACTGGGCATCTCTTCACCAATTCAGAATTCTATAGGACTGTTATAGTCGCCTTAGGTTTTGGAGTCTAAATAGCTGATCGATATACATATAGAAAAGTGTGTTGATGTACCCTTGCATTTTAATCTTTCTTGTATTTTAAATGAGACGTACCAGGTATTACCTTACTTGGAACTGCGGGTAGAATAGTGCTACGGGCGTTACTAATAGCAGTAGATCCTTCCTGTCCCGGGTTTGACATTTTGTTGAAGCATGATGTCCAGTGCCTCTCTGCACTTAGTGTAGATAATGTAGCTATCAATGTGTAATTTCAGTGAAATGGTGTATACAGTATGGATAGAGATGCTTTAATTTAATTAATTGCTGTGCATTGAACTATAGTAGAAAATCAGACTGTCTCTTAAAATTTTGTTCTAGTATGGGGAATTTTTGCTTTTATTGGGGTTTATTTTCCTTTTGGCCATTTAACTGAATAAGCTCTGTAGCTTAGTAGGTGCTTTCTCTGTCTATTATGGAGTATCTTGTTCTGATAACATTCAGACTCATATATCCAGCCAACTTACTGTAAATAGGTTATTTTTAGTTTACAACTACCTAACCAGCATGGTGTGTGTTAGGAGCTGCATGTGTTTGATTCCTTGGCAGTGAGAGGCAGCAGCCCCAGTATAGATCTGCTGCCTTGCGAATGCACTTAATGATTGCATTAAGCATTAATAGACACAGAACATAGTTTATGGTTTGTTTTCTTCTTGTTTGCCTGACTCATTGGAACGCTGTCACCGTAACTGTAGCGAGTTCAAATTAGCACAAGCGTCGAGAGAAAAAACAACAAAAACCGCTGTAGCTGCGCTCTCCCTTTGGACCCCCTGTTTCCTTTTGCCTCTGTGCACTGTGAAGTGGCCCAGCAGTCCCCAGCCGTGCTGTAGGAGCCCCCTGAATCCCTTCCAGGGCCTCGCTGTCTCCAACCTCCTTCAAGGAGTGCATCCAAGCTGCTGTGGTTTTGCTGTAGCAAGGGGCTCGGAAAAACATAACTAATAGACTCACAGGCAAAAGTTCCCCTGCTACTTCAATACTTAAAAAAAAAAAAATTAAAAAAAAAAAAAAAAAAAAAAAAAAAAAAAAAAAAAAAAAAAAAAAAAAAAAAAAGGCAGCATATTAGTAGTTATGAGAAGCTAACGGAAGTTAAATCATGCCAGGCTAAACACCTCTTGAGCTACAGTGTCTGATGTCCACGACGTCTGCGATGTCCAAACTGCTGTTCCCAGCACACACCTAGGACCTCTGTACTCAGCAGCAAAATAAGGCGTGGTGAAACCCAGGCTGTAATTCCGAGCTGTGGGAAAACATGGAGAGCAGCTTCTGGGAGGTGCAAGCTGGCGCTACCAAGTGTGATGGCTGCTGGAGACGTTGGGTGAGACGAAGGGCAGGCGCTGAGTCACGGCTGGGTCCCAGGGGCCTGGCTCCCATCCCAGCTCMAACACCTCGCTCTGAGTGGGGAGCGCTGGAGGACGTGGGCACCATGCTGCGCCCGGGGACGGCGTTGCCTTGCCTTGGGTGCACACCGCAGTGCCCTGCACTACCCGGCCTCAGCGCCGTCTCCCAAGGGTGGCCAGGCACCAGCTGGACTCTGCTGAGCTATTTCACAGGGAAAAGAATCCAAACCAAGCAGGATGGGGGTTCGTCTTCTCCTTCCATTCAGAAAGAGCCCCRGATTTTGAAACAGCGTGTGCACTGTAGCTGTAGCACAGCTTGTTGGACCACTAATGAATGCAGGTGGTAACATTTCTCTCCCCGCTCCAGGCTCAGTTGTGGCATCTTCTATCTGGAAAGCCTCGTAGACCAAGCCTGGTTTTGTAGTCCAGACCCTTCCTCCTCCAACTTCCATTCCCTCCTAACGCTTTCTTACAGTGTGAACTGATTTCTGTAACTTCCATGTATTAAAACAAAAAAAGGACGTTCTTTCTAGACTGGAAATAATCGTGAATATAACATTTCACTAAATGTTGTACCTCTTATGTACATATCATCAATAAATGTTGGTTCATAATTTTCATGGATTACGTGTGTGAGTATTACTGCAAACTGGGGCTTGACACTGAAAAGTTCCAGATGGGAGTTTGGATAAAACGGTGACCTGAGAGGCTCCCTGCCCTGAAAAGCTGCAGGAACTGTGAGAGATGGCATTGAGTTAACTAAGAAGCAATCAAAATCTCACCCCTCAGGGACGTAGTCTGAATACAGCAAATATCGCAGGCGCTGGCTACTCCTGAGTTTACTGTCATGAAGCCCAAGAGACAAAACCCAAGTTCTTGGCACTGAGGTCTAGGGCTACCTGTGATGCTCCATTTCACATGTGGCCTGAAATACTAGTAGTAGGGAGGTAGGAAGAAATGTTAGAAGTGTAGGAGGATAAAATGGAACAGTTGCAATAGCTTTGTCAGCTGGCCCATCCCACAGGTGGCTTCTGCAAGCCTGATGAAACCTGTTCTTCTAGTTCTCTTCTTAAGGAAAAAACAATCATTTCTGTACTGTCCTTACAGCTGGACAGTGCCCATCACCATGAGGAGACGCAGTGACAGGGCAGACAGCCAGCCATGGCTCTGATACGTGCTGGGCTGTATTCCTATATGAGAGGAAAGCAGAGTGTGTTTCGGACCGTGTAAACCCTGGAGTCACCCCTCGCCTTTGCATCAAACTGCGCGTGTCAACAGGGCCAGGACAKGAAAGCAGCAGGTGGCCCCCAACGTGCATTCGTCAGGAGGAAAACACCACTAAAAACATCTGTCGGGCCAGGTCCATCTGCTGTGAGCGCTGGCACGAAGTGCTGGTGCTGCTGGCAGCACTCTCAAGCTTTCTTTGGATGCATGAAAGGCCATTAACTAAAAAATGAGCCACAGGATAGCTCCTGATAACTGTAATTTTGTTTCTGCTAGTGAATCCTATGACCCACAGATATTGTAAAATGATGACCTTATAATGCTTTTAAAATAAAACCAACTCAGTGTATTTCCACCCTTCAATACGTACAAACAGGATGCATGGAGGCACAGGTTGCCACTCTGTGAATGAAGCCCAAAATTCTCTGTAGCTCAGAAAAGTAGAAATAGCCCAACATGCTGCTCTAGAGCTTTGCTGTGACCCTTCTATTACTCAGAGGTCTGTCCAAAGCAGAAAGTACTTTCTCTCCTGTGCCAAACTCCTGAGGAGTCACATTTTTGCCCAGGGAATCGCTGGGCCTCAGCTATGGGGTGAAATCTCTCACTGGTGTGGCTGCAGAAAGGATCCTCGTAAAAATCATTGTTGTTGTCATCAGGCCTCAACAAGATACTTATCACTAAAAAGAAAAGGCAGACAAGAAGTGGTAAACTCAAATTCAGATCATAAGGCAAAATATATTCAACTTATTCCTGTGTCTTTTGAGTCTTACTTTGTGCAAGGAAAATGTGGTCATTGAAAATGATGTAAGCTTTTCTTTAAATTAAGCCAGGAAAAGAAAATAGTGGTGCCAGAAGCGAGCTATACCCCAATGACTGCGGGTAGATTTAGCTCTAAGGCTCAAACTCTGCCTGCAAGCAGAGCATGGAGGGATGGCAGAGCAGGGTGGCACCCCACRTAATGCAGCTGGCACCCAACTAGTGACGGGCACCCCACCTAACGCAGTKGCCCAAAGGAAGGCTCCAAGGCACCAAGGACAAAAGCTGCCGCCCCTGGAAATACCTCTATTGCTTCTAAGTATTTCATTTTAGTCTGAAGGGAAAGCTGAATTATGTGTTAGGCATGATGTATCTTCCAAAAAATATAATTCTGCACAATTACATTTCCTGCCTGAGATATTAAAACTAATTTAAACTGTGCCTTTTTTTCTGGAAATAAAAATTGTTCATCTTCTCATTTGACAGCCTTTGAGCATTTGCTTTGATCTGAATCTTCACCATTTGCACACTTTTTTTCCCTGAAAGACAACACAGACGTGGTGGCCCTCACATCGCATTCAGTGTGCAGATTTCCGTGGCAGAGAATTAATTAAAATGGGTTTCACCCATTCATCTTAGCAGCCCTTGCCTGTAGAGAAAGAGGTTTTAAAATAGACAGCTGGAGAACACTTACTTTAGGCAGAAAAAACTCTCTATTTGTCAGAACTATCCAGACGAAGTGGAAAGCAGGCTGAGCTGGCAGCATACAGAGGCTTTCTCTCCCCCTGCTTTACTTGCACCTTCAGAATAATCAGCTCTCTTGAGAGCAGGAGTTTGTCCSTCGTGGTTCCGCCACCTTAATTTCAGTTTTTCGCCAAGCTGTGATGCCGCACAGCCAGCCAAGCCCGGCACCTCAAAAACAGGAAGATGAGCAAGACCAGGAGCGCGCTCGAAACCCTGTTGGTGTCAAGGCATTTGGCTCGCCYGGCGCTGGGGAGGTGGAAAGTACAGCCCGTGTGCTGCGCCAAAGCCACCGTTAGTCATCCGTGCCAAAGCAGCCCTTTGCTGCTCTGTTCTCATAGTCATGCCGCGGGCGGAGTAATAGTGAGAGGCGCCTGCCGGAGCGGGGGAAGTTGGTTAAAGCCGGCTTGTAAACGGGTGGTGCGCACGGAGGTGACCCGGAGGTGGGGGCTTCACCGGGAAAGGCCGCGTTTCCTCTCCTTTCCTTAGAGCTGTGCAGCGTTTGGCTGCTCTTGTCATGGGGATGCGGGTGGGACTTTCCCAGGGAGCAGCACCCCCCCCCGCCCCCCCCCGGGGGCTGCACTCGGATCCCACAGGTTTCCCACCCTCTGCGCGCGGCTGTCGCCGGCCTGCGCGGCCTGCACGGCCCCGGGAGCAGCGCTCTGCAGCCCCCTCTTCCAGCCTTTGCCCCGAGGAAAACTGGTCAATACCTGGTGTAGTCCATGGGTCTCTAAGGAACCAAACCTTTTAGTTAGAGCACTTGGAGCCTGGAAATGTTTAATAAGGCTACGGAACAATGGCTGGCTGCAATATTGAATACTTTGTCCTAAAGGTCAAATATAACATGAAATAAGCCCAATAGCTGCTGGCTTTCTAAGCATCCTGGCTTTGCCTTTGTCTACAGCAAGAATAACTAAGCCCAGACCAAACCAGGATCGCATATTAGCTCTGCCTCAGTCCAGCACCATCCGTCTGGGCGGAAGGACACAGGGGAGTAACCTACTGAGGGCCTCCCAGCCCAATTGGTCCAGTGCAGAAAGGAGAAACGACACAAAAGTCACCCAAAAAGATGTGCAGAAACATCCCCGGCAGGAGCAGGGAAGCTGGCGGTGAGGAGAGCGTCACCCACGTCCCGCTACGCCTGGCACGGAGCTCACAGATGGGAATCTCATCTCCGGCCCACCGGCCCGGGAAAGGGCTGTCCTGCTGAACAGCTTTTCTCACCCTCTAGTAATGCCAACCTGGATTTTTATCCTCAATGTGGAATCAAGTTTATTTTTGGAAGCTCATTTTACAATCCAACTTTTTTTTCCTTTTCTTTTAGCAATATTATTTCTAGTTACAATTTAGAGATAATATTTTCTCTCATCCTGATTAAATTCTTAAATAAATATGCAAATATATCAAGTGCTTTCTATAAAAAAATACACATACAGAARGAACAACCCATCAAGCAATAAAACTGAGCTTAATACAAATACTTACTATTTTACATGTATGAAATGGCCATGTAGTTTTGAAACTATAATGAAACTTGATTACAGATAAATCACATGATATAATCTAAAAGGAATCAGCATATACAAAATAAGGGCACTGCCTCTGGAAAGAGAAATTGTGTATTTCCCTATTTAAAAATATAAAGCCCAAGAATATTGCCCCTGTTTTTATACATACATATATATATATAGCATATAAGATAAATTAGGAAGGTAGTTTTCTCCATTAAACATCTGAAGAGGGAGATGAATAACATGCTGCAATCTTCTTTTAGAAAGATTTATCCTTCAAGACATGGACTTAACTCCTTTTGATAGAATTAAATTAGGAATTAAAGAAAGGAAGGAAAAATCCCTATTCTGAGTCTCTATATTTAGCAAAACGAGTATATAAAGCCAATTTTAACACAGCACTCAACAGTTCATTTTGACTTGCTTAAAATTATTAYAAGAATGAAATAACATTCCATGCAAAGTCAACAGACTTCCCTCAGAACAGCTCAGTATTAAAACACATGTTAGGGCTGAGAAGTTTGACCATGGACCACAGATGGTGAGCGATGGAGCTGCTCATAAATGCCACATACTGGCACAGAGCAAGCCATAAAGCACTCCCTATGCCCCTCAGCACTGCGGCTTGTCTCGGGTCCTGTTGCACAGGCACAAATTTCCCCCAGGGAAATCTGCCCGGAGGTACCAGGGCACAGAGCAACTTACAAACACACGGAAAACTGCTGAAGGGCTGTAACCGAGAAATATAATCAGAGCAGTCTTGTGCTTTATGGCCCAAAAAGGATCAGTTCTGGCTAATGTTAGCATTTTGCCAGCTGAGTACTCATCTCCCAATTAGCCTGAATGGAGAACATAAAATAGCTGGCTTTAATAGAACAATTTCAAACGAAGATGCTATGAGCAGTGAATAGGAATATCTCAATAACCCAGCTAGAGAATATTCCCCATCCCACAACGAACAGAGACCTAACTGTTTGCAACTACCTTAAATTGTTTTTCTTACTTTTCTTTTTGAGGCAGACTAATTAAAAGCTGCCAGTCTCCCTCCACTTCAAATGCTTTCTTAAAAATGGCACAGACTATTGCTAGCAAAAAAATCTTCTTTCTGATAATCCATATCAATAATGCACAGCATCATAGTTTAATACAAATACTTTTTCAAAACAGACATATAAAGACACAAAAAAAGCACATGACAATGCGACTGCAGCTTTTTTACTATATTACATTGCTGGGAGAGTTTCCTTTAATTTTCTTTGATTTTTTTTTATAGAATTTCCTCTTCTAGTACCAATAAGTAAGCTGCATTTCTTTTGGTATTTTTAAAAAGCATGACAAAAATAAGCTGGGGAAAACAGAATTCTTCAGAAGTGACCAAGACCATACAAAGCCGAGTATTAAAATATCAGCAGACTGGGGTTATGAGGAAAACAAGCCTTGCTAGGCTCAGCATAAGGAAGTCTGGAAGCAAAGGAATATGGAGCCSTATTCTTCAGGAAATAAAATACTGTCATCATATTTGATGATTTCCAATTGTTTGATTTATACACGTGTGATTAAGCCTTGGGTCATTCAATTTCATTCTTTAGAGTAACTAACCATCTCAATAAAAACATACACAAACAATGACCAATGAAGGAGGGAGAGGGAACAGCAACGAACACCTCAAAAACTCAAGAATAACTGTACAGATTAAGATAATAATGTATGGAAGTTTATTATGTATCAACTCATGTTTTCATGTCTTTATTCCCCCTCCCAAAGAGACTTACTGTATGCCCACATTTAAAAATAGAGATAAATAAACATCATCCTTCTGGATTTCTCTCATTACAGATCAAGTCATAAATCCTTATAAAATATCACTTTTTGCCTATTTTGAATGCACCTACCACTCTTCCTGTCTAGAAGGCATTTCTGAAGGGTTCTGAAGTTTTAGGGATTGTGAGGAAGTTTTTCTGGTTTTAGCTTCATTGTCGCTCTTGATATTTGTTCCTCACTTATTCTTGTACCATAGCAAGTTTAGTACCTTAAGTGCCTGTAAGGTGGAGTGACGGGATTCTCCTGCAGCTCCGCACAGCGAAGATACTACAGCTGGGGAACAACGATACAAACTTGTGTCCCCCCTAACAGCAAAGACACAGTAAGTGCCCTCCACGTAGGAATTTGGAAATGATAAATGTATGCAACTCTTGGGGGCTTATTTCAGAAAGCAAATGTCAACTTTGCAACTTGGACATGGTTTAAAAATAATTAAAAAAAAATGAAGAAAACTTCTGTTTAATTATGTTCAAAAGGCATCAGTAGCCCAGTGCATCTGTGAACAACTGTCCAAGTCCTTGGCGATTTTGATTTCCCCAGCTCTGACCTACTTGGCATCTTGGAGCCATTACACTCCACTCTTCATGTCCAGCTCCTGATGATTTTGCGTTTCATCAAGGGTCAGGAACTCATCACATGCTCCTGTTCGCTCATTTGACTGTTCTTTATGAACCAGGTGCACCATTTCTTGCGATTTGCTGGCTTCGCCGTTTAATCCACCCGTCTTCCTGTCTTCCACTGCCCCTTTGCCATTATTAATCACTAGCTTTTTCTTCTGCCCGCATCTAGCAAGAAACGAAAAGAAAGTAAGCACCAGAAATGGAGATTCACATGGAACTACTGAAAGAAACGATTTGCTAATATTTGAATATTTTCATATTTATGTACCTTGTATATATGGCCCTCTAAGGTCAAGTGCATGCTAAATCAAATGCGGGACCAGACTTCTGAAAGCTTTTTCACATGTCTGGAAATTCAGGTCAAGGGACCAAGCTCTCACCTAGTTATAAAAGAGAATGTCTTCCCTCTTTGCAACAGCCTGTCAGGCCCAGAACATGTTGCACTGCCAACAGCCACGGAAAAAGGCAGGATTAAACTTGCTAATATCAATAGCTTAGATCATTAAGGAGACATTAAGGTAGAGAATAGCTACTGTGCTTTTAGAGTCGCACGCACTCCAGTGCTACCTAATAACCCTATATTTAAACCCTATGTAAGAACACAAAATAAGTCTTTAAATAACAGTAATTAAAAAAAAAAAGAGGTAGTTGCATAGCTGTCAGCTGTGCATCACACTGCTAAGACAGTTCTCTGGCTATACTGAGCTGAATATTTAAATAGCCTGGTGTAAGCTGAATACATAGAGCACAGCTCTCTTCAGAGGAACACAGTCTCTGAAGTCGTACTGACTTTGTCTGAAAGACTAATTTGGCAGTTTAATTATACTGTTATCCTTCTGAAGTACTTTTTCCTGTGTTTACAGACTGACATGTGACAGTTCTATTTTAGCCAAAGTAGCTCGGTTTGCCATGCTTATATTACACAGCACTGGGAAGCATTTCCTGGGAAATGCCAGAGGAGGGAAGAGCGCGTGGCGGTCAATGGGCRCTGCCTCTCTGGGAAGCGGCTCAGGTGTCTCTCCTGGTGTGCAGGTCGCACTGAGCTGCACCTTATGTTGGTCTCTCGAAGGAGACCTGGCATCAGACTAAGGAGTGATCTTATTTGCAACAAGAGGGATAAGTAAACAAACAAGCAAATAAAGAAATCAGAGCACACTGAGCCTTAGGGCCATTTTAATTTCCGCAGGAAAATTTAAAACAACAGCGATTTTAAAAAATAAAGGAAATAACTAAAGCAAAGTAATTTGCTATTTATTGAGCAGAGCTGATCACTCAATTGGAATTCCTTAAATCTCCCATGACGTGCTGACCTCATACTGAGAAMGGCTAAACCTACAGCGTTCTGAAACATGGCATTAAGTGGCTTGAAGCTAAAGCCTGCTCTGCCTTGACTCCTTCGGGCTTCCAGAACAGGAAGGAAAGTGAAAAAGCTGCAGTTAGCAGCAAGCCAAAACATGGATAATATTCACTTTTTAAATAAACAAATGCTAAAAATATTCTCTATTTACTGCTCAGCTAACTCTGGAATGCTCAACTATCCTCTTTCTTAAACTGCAAATTCTGCTACGGGACTGTCATCATGTTACTTTCATATGCATAATGTTGACTGCACAGCAACTACCTCACTATGAATTTCAGCGTATTAGCACTAATGGATCAGAATAGATGAACACACAGAACCTGTGATTTATCCAGGATAACATCATGTTATCACAGATCATTATCCATGATCACATCGTGTTAAAGTGAAAAGTAGAAATCCATTTGTGTCAAACAGATTATGTCCCTCCTTCAAAAAATTCTCCTTGCAGTGATCAGTACATATTATCAGGGTCTAATCTGGCAATCTGTACRCATACATCCACCCACATGCACCTTCTCTCTTTTGGTCTCCCAGCTGCATGCAAGTGCAGCAGATTTTCCATTAATGATATCTAGTATATAATTTATAACTCCGAGACGGCTTCACTTCCCATCAGACGCTATCTATAGTCAGCCACACCAGCCCTGCTTGGCTGTTTCCATGGCAATGCTGGGCCGAGAGGGAAGAAACGACAACAGTCTCTGCTTTTATAGACATAACAGAGCAGCACATCGATCAATGGGCCATACTATTCACACTGTGCATTTTCACAGTCACTTGACAGCAAGAAAGCTGCAGTTTATGCTGCCTCACCACGTGCTTGATATCTTATTTTAGCATGTCTCTAATAGCACAGTCAGAGGAGCGTAGATGTTGCGGACACAGTTGCAGGGACAACGTGCCTGGTGGCATCTCACTACCTCCTTCAGYAAGACTGTGCCAGTTACTCCAGCTGACAAGCTGCATTCAGCTGGGGACATCCTTGCCTCGGAGGAACTTTCTGTGGTGCAGACCGGGGTGCTCCCTCACCGCCGCGAGCGATCGAGTCCAGCGCGCACCCCATGCCCTGGAGCACCCTGACCCTCTCTCACAGGAGGGTTCACGTGGGCTTTCCTGCTACCTGCAGGCAAGTAGTTCATTTGCTCACTGCTTCTTGAACAAAATTAACCCTACAGAATGTACTTTGGGAAGGAGCTCAAGTTTAACATTCAAGCAGCCATAAGCTGTTTCTGACAGCCAAGAAGTGACATCAGACCGGCCTCTGGAGAAGGGAAAGTGCACCCAGAACCTTCCCTTCAGGCTCCTCTCCGGCAGATTGCTGGCTAACCTCGCACAGCACACTGCCCTTTCCCATTCCTTAAGTCTCTCCAGTGGACTAAAGTAACTGCTGTGAGCAACCCTCCTGGTTACCTGCAGCTGAGCTCACTCCACACAGTTCCTACCCCTGTGATGGCTGCCTGTGCCATGTCCTTTGTCCATGTCCTTTAGCTTGAAAGGGATAAATTAATCCTCACACAGTACTTCTGTCCCTGGKGTCTCTGGTGGTTAGTGGTACAGAATTATATTTAGCTCGTCCCATATAACATATTCTTCATTCTCACTGTCTAGGCCCTGACTATTAATAGCTAAGAGTGAATACTTAATTATCTCTGACCTGTCCACCTTCAGTTTCCATCTACAAATAAAGACCCAAACATTTCTTTACACAAATACTGCCTCAAGCCCGAGTTACAGACCTCTGCAGTGGAAGCTCTTCCCTGATTTATACTGCTCTAGTCTCGCAGGATGCTTTGAAGCCTCTCAAGGAGGAAAATAACAGAGCAACGAGTTCTCAAAAATTAAAGGACTCGCTTACCTTCTCCGGCTGTTAACTGCRATGCAGACTGCAAGAACCAAAGCCAGCGCCACGAGAGCAGCAACTACAATCAACCATTCTGTGGACGAGATTAACGGAAGGGAAGGTGACCTGTTATCTCATGTGGTTTTGTCATTTTGCACAACTGCAAGCACACAAACTCTTTTACTTTTTTGGCGTTCATTCAAACTGTTTTTTTCACCTAACTTGCATGATTGCTCATTTTATAAAGTACTTCTATGCACAGCAAACACTTTAACATTATACCCTAATACCCTAATACCTGAATACCCTAAAAAAAAAAAAAAAAAATGATTGCTCATTTTATAAAGTACTTCTATGCACAGCAAACACTTTAACATTATACCCTAATACCCTAATACCTGAATACCCTAAAAAAAAAAAAAAAAAAAAAAAAAAAAAANAAAAAAGAAAGAATGAAATGCATTCAGAAAAACACTCGGCTGCAGGTAGGCCAATGCAGATGCAATATCTGATCATCACTTGCTTGCAAGCACTGTGCTTTGGTCAGCATAGGTGAAAAATAGTTATACTTGCTTTTTCATTTGAAATAATTACTTCTTTTAATGATCAATCACTATTACTCCATGGGGAAAACTGGCATGCATTCTTTTTGTAGCATACTCATCTCCTTTCTTCTCTAAAAATGAGTTCTTCTATTTTGACTTCAGAGGTTACCTATCCAAAAGTTAGCTTTGTGACCTCTTATACTTTTCCTATTTCATTAACAAGAGGCAAAGTTTTGAAATGAATACAGCCCCAGWCTTGCCAGGCCTAAGAAAAGTGGATTACCCATCGTATGTTACAAATTGTATGTTACAGATGATATTACTGTTAATATATCCCTGATTTTTTTATTTTTTTAATTTTGCCTTAATTTATTTATTGCAATAGTATCATGGGTTTGGGTAATTTCTATTCCATTTTAAATTGCAAATCTTGTTCTATAATACTGATGTCTCACCTATTGTTTTAACTGAACATTCTCACATACACAATACTTYGCATATATCTATACTGAATTTCATCTAATTGATTTCAGATCAATTTATCAAAGTTATTTAATTCTTAATACTTTTCTCCAAAATAAGTGCCTTCTCTTTCGTCTTCACATACGTGAAAAGTTTTATGAGTTACAATATGTTCCATTCTTGAGACTACTAGTGAACATCTACATTTGACCTACATTTTCATCTCTTGCTTCAATTCGTATTACCATTACGCTATGTTTAAACCATGGAAAGAAATGAAAAGCTCAGAAAGGAATTAAAAATTTTACTTACCAGGTAGCTTGGCTGATCTTTCGGATGAAGCTATTGTTGTTGTGGTCTGCCCAGGGAAAGGAGTGGATTCATATATACTGGATGTAGGTCCTAAAAAATAAAAATATCCATTAGGCCCAATATGTCTAATGGCTACTGAACAGTGTGGTACAYAGGATATAACTTAAACAATATAAAATATTATTAAATAAAAAAAAATTATAGGAAGGTCAATCTGAGGTCATTAGCAAGTATTTTCATGAAAAYTTTTGCATATACTACACTCGTCATACTCCTATGAACGACGGTTAGTTTTACCACTTTGAATAACAAAGTTAATGGTTTTCTCCTCTCATATTTTTCATTTTTAACAAAGATATAATGTGATTAGATCACCAAAAYGTGATTAGAATTGCCTAGAAATCTTGTAAGGATATCAGAATTTTGGCAGATTTTCTTTTCCAAGAACTTCTTCATATATGTGGTCAAATGTCTTGCCTTTTGCAAGGGAGGTGGAGAAYAGAGAAAGAACAGGGGAGAGAGGGAGGAGACAGAGAAGAAAACATTTCTAAAATGTGGAAAAGATCTGTCTAGAGAATTTTAAAATTTTACTTCTATTCCTACACAGGATAAAAGTGAATTTCTAAAACTTCAACGTGCTCATAAGAAAAAAGAAGTGTAGTTCTTTCGATGGTTTTAAATTTGATAGCTATGTATATGAACCAGACTTYGAAAAAAATGAAAATATGACTTTTTACCAAAAAATGTACTCTCTCTAAAATTGCATGTGGATCCCTCTTCCTTTATTAATATGTTGTGCAATTTGGTTCTAAAATCTTAAATCCAAATGCACACTTCAAGTCTCAATTTTCTGCTATTACGACCATATCCCTTGAACTTTAATGTGATTTCTGTAATATTTCTGGCCCGCTCTGCTCCCATGCAGTTATTCTGGATCCCAAAAGAAACTACTAAGATTATCTTTATTGCCATTATACAAATCATATTGCAGTTCCCCATCTCTTTGAATCCTTCCAGAATCTCAYAGAGCAAATTAAGTACTTACTTCACTCAAAAGTAATGTTCCTTTTCTTGTTCTTTAACAGACACTGCAACTCTAGTCTGTACCTCTGATCTCATTTCCTAACTGCCGTTGGCAAATACAGAATTAAGCAGCACATTTTTCCTGTTGCTAAAGTTAGCCAACAAGTAGCTCATGAATCTTCCAGATGTTTTCAATTTTTTATTAACAAGAAATATATTGACTGGTGAGTTGTTTTCTGCTATCTCACCACTAATTTCAGCAACTAAGTGATCTGAGCTGGCCTCTGAGGCCTCTAAGAAAGCTGGCCGAGAGGAAAATACTGATTTGTCTATCCCACACATCAGTGCATTCTTAAGGAGCTTTACATCATCCTTGAGAAATGACAGAGCTTCTCCAACTGCAAATCCCCTTAGGTTGTTACATAGATGTTGATTAACCATCCTCATGCTAATATAAAAGGTATTTCATAGAATTGTAGAATCTTTGAGGTTGGAATGGACCTTTAGAGATCATCTAGTCCAACCCCCCTGCACACACACAGGCTCACRTAGAGCAGGTGGCACARGATTGCTTCCAAGCAGGTTTTAAAGATCTCTGCAGATTCCACAGCCTCTCTTGGCAACCTGTTCCAAGTTCCAGTCTGTTCTAAGATCTCCTCCCTCTCCTCCCTTTTGCTGGGACAGGATGCACTTTTGTCCCTTCATGATCCTAGCTGGGGGATGCGCTCGCAGGAGGCAACCAGGAGCCCTAAGAAACTCTCTAAATTTCATTTTGAAGATATGTTGTTGTATTTTTCCTCCTTTTCACAGTTACATTTTGGGTTTCTTCAGCGGATCCATTCATCATTCCACTGAGACACTCGGACAGAAGATCAGTCATTAGTGTGTTGTCAGGCCACAGCTTAACCCCTGCTCTACAGAAAAAGCAAGAGCAACACAGACGTGTACTGCAGCGAGCGACTCGGCTGTCCAGAGAAGGCCTGCCAACACACTAGTGCATCTCTCACATTACATTCCAACACATCCACATCACAAAAGATCCCTCAATAAACAAATACTTTCTATCATGATGGTGTGGTCCTAGACATTTCCTTGTATTGTGATTTTAAAAAGCCCCAATGGAAGATAAATGAAAAAAATTGAAGAGTTATGAATCTTTGCCAGGGCACTGACTATGAAGAGACCCTACACAGATATTCACCTTGAAAATGACCTTCTAACAAATTCTTACAGGTTTTCTATGCTTAAAAGAAAAAGGTAACTAACATTTTTTCATCATAGTGTGTAATGTCTGCACAGTAAATTAGAAAGACTGCTTGTACTCATTAAGTGAATAGGGGAATGAAGGTCAGTAAATAAGCTCGTTGCAGGAAGAAACAATTCTTAAAATACATTGAGCTTTGCAATAAAATTGTATCAATTTATGCATTTGATGCAAAAGCAAAATGCATTTATATTGCTGCACCTACATTAAAAGAGTGCAACTCAGGCATTTTGATTGGGTTTATTTTATTGATTTATATAAAATTCTGAAGAAAAATGTAGACCAAATTCTAACTTATGATGAATAAGCTAACATTAGTGTTAATTAAAAGAGAATCCACCAAATTTAGTGGAGCTATGTTAATATAAGAATGAAAAGAGAAAGTAGACATAGAAATATGTCTTCACTATAACACTAAACCTCCCTTTTTACTTAAAACTGTCAAAACTAATCTGATCACTGGATACAAACTGTAATTCCTAAATAATAATAATAATAATAATGAAAGAATGATCTTTGAAGTGTTTGCTGTGTAATGTTATAAATACACAGATACATAAAAAAAAAAAAAAAAACACAGAGCCTTGACAAAAATCTACCCTGGCATAGTTCCACTAAATTCCAGGAAAGTGCACAAAAATTGTATACGGAAAAAGAAATACTGAAATACTGTTGGGAAGACAATTGGTACAAACGGGACAATTTCTATTTAGGAATAAGGGAATTCCCTTCATTTCCCATATTATTAACCTGTGACCACAAGGAAACAAGATAATGCAGTGCAATAAATAAGCATTATTACTGTTAACTATATTAAATTATCAAAAAAATAAAAGTACTCTTCACAAAAATAGGTTGTTCACAAATGTCAGTTACAGATCAGCAAAATTAGTTAACCACTGGCAAGATAACAGCAGCAAATATACCTAGAAAAAAAGACCATATAGAGAAGTACCTTCAGTGATATATGTTTACCTGATACATAAGAAATGTAGATAGGGAAAAAGTGACATTAAGTGTTACGCAGCTGGCATTTATGACCATTAAACAGAAAGATAAAGTACTAACATGCCTTGGAAGACAAAGTTTAGGACCACTTCCTAAGTTTTGGGTAGTGTAACAAACACAATATTGAAACATAAACACAACATAATCTATGGAGAGGTTATTCACAAAATACCACTTTTCAGTCTTTTGACCAAAGTTCACTCTTGACATGGAAAAACTTACCTCAAAACACATCTAAGAATCACATGCATATACATATCTAGAAATGTCAAGAATAAAAACCAAACAGCAATGTATAACATGAGTCTAATCTTAAAAAAAGGAAAAATGATAAACATATTCAGAGTATCATCAGTACAAAAAAAAMCCTAAATTATCAATATAAGACTGCCTGTAAGTCATCATTCTTACTGGTAGGAGCAGAAGTGTGTAATCGGTTAAGACGATCCTGAGTGTCTGGAAAAACTCCAGGTATGAAATTGAGGTGGGAATCATCCGTAGTAGTGGCTTGATCACCTTCCCTTCCAGGTTGAGTGCCAGGTGCCTGTGGCTCTTGCGTTCCTTCTCCTTGGCTGACAACATCCGTGGACTCCGTGACTGCCGTGATGGTGGCTCAGTCAGCTTTACGCCCAAACCTCACACAACCACCACCTGCATCAGCATTTCCCCCTTTCCCAATCCACAAGCCAGACAGAACCTCCTCCTGCCTGATTTAAAGCACAGGAGGAAAGAAGACATGAAAGCCTTCCCTTCTAGCACTGTCACTGCCTTCTGAGACTCTTAACCAACACACACATGCCATGTTTGAGGGGCGTTGGTTACTATTCACATTTACCAGTGACAGACGGAGAGGGAAGGCCTTCAGAAGAAGCAATCACAGAAGGAAATAAAAACCCCAAACAAGAAAAAAACCCCAACCAAACAAAAAAAGAAGAGTCTGTAACTCATGAGGCAGCAGCACATCACAGCCCAAACTATGATGATCTGGCATGTCTTTCCTCCAGCAAGGAGGAGAGAGGAACCAAACGGAAATTTAAAGGAAAAGAACGGAAGCAAAAGGAATTCACGGGACATTATTCTCGTCTCATCGCTCTTCTCTCACCACCAGGACACCATTCACTATTCACTCAGTGATGGTGCTGCTGCCGAGTCACAGGCATAGGCCATGAGACAACCCCTCCAGAGCACCTCCACCGCAGCAATCATGGCACTAGGAAGCATACCAGGCCTGAGCACAGGCCTAAGCGGTTYGGGACCAGAATTCAGAATCACCAAGGAGCATGCCTTGCAGAACAGTTAGAAGGCCACCCAGACACAGGCTTTAGCAAAGGCCAGAAACCACCAAATGTACCAGCAAGGAGTCTCCTCCACCCACTGCAGAAGTTTAGAGTATTAACAACTGTCCAGATCCCACCGGAGGGCTTTGCAGTGAAAGTCCACAACAAGAATGTTGTGTCCCCCAAGACAAGAAGGACAGTGAGAGGATTGAATTCAGAAGAAATAACGTCCCATTTCACACAGAGCAGTGAAATGAGTTTGACCCATTATTCCTACTGGTACCCGTCAATGGAGATTCGTCATCAGGTTCATTCCTACTAGCAGGATTCAGCCCAAGAAGCACCTCATCCCCAGGGGTGTTTGTGGCACGAGTGACGCCTGCAGTGCCCTGTGCTGGTTCAGTATCTGAAGGCAGAGGTGGCTGAGTTGGGTCTTCATGACGGGTACCATCGGGAGAGGTAAGCACTGTTACGGAGATACTAGGTGCCCGTGGTTCCTGGGTCATATCTTCCCCTTTGGGAATATCAGTCGATGCCGTGACTGTTGTGAGAATGGCTAAGTTAACTTCAAATATGTTTACAAATATGTTCCCACCCTCATTATTTTTCTCTATCTATCAAACAATATATTATTATTTTCTTTCCTATGTATAAAATGTCAGAAAAAATACCAAGTAAACTAGATCTTCTGTATCTGTCTCCTTACATTTGTTTTTTTCATTCCTTCACTAATAGTCTGTCAGTTAATCTGGAAGATTCTGATTAATGTCTTAAATGTCAGCAAGAATTGAAATATAGAAATACCATGCAAAAAGTAATTAGACATAACTACTTAAGACTGCCTCTATCATCATGATAAAAAAATCTCTTTTTTATCTTATTTAATCATGCATCCATCCTTTCCCATGAGATGACTATAAGAATGTATGCTAGTCTCCCAACAGAAGAATTTAAAATGTATTCATATGGAAAATTAAGGAATGAAATTATTTTATGAACTTCTTTTCCACATCATTCATGCAGTGCCCTTTTATAAGGACTGCAGCTGATACAAAAGAGGAAGGATGTCATAAATATTCTAAGAAACAGCACAACTTTACTAAATGGAATTTCAGAATTTCCAATCACTGTAAGATATAAATTGAGTAATATGGATTAATGTTCATGCACAATTACATCATTGAAATTTTGAAAGTGTTACCTTCCAAGATATCCAATAGTTACTATTCAGAAGGGAAAAAATCATTTTAATTCAGAATGAGTATTAGAATTTCTATCACTACACAGGAATAAACTCAGAATAATTTAACTGAAAATATTTGAATAGATATTGAAATCTTTTTTGGGTTTTCACATTCTCAATTGACTCATCAAATCAAAGAAAGCTTAAAAGTTTGATGAGAATAAACTGTGAAGCTTCATAAGATGCCTTCCATATTTATAATGTTAAAAGTGGGAAGCAGAGAAAGGAACTGCCTTAATCTGCACAATCCTTAGTTTTTATCACTCTTTAAAAAATTCAGGCCTGGTGCTTTAAGGTAACCCTGGAGAAATGAATGTTTTGGAAGTAAGGGGAAAGCACAATTTTTTTTTTTTTTTTTAGGAACAGATTTCTGGAGAATCAAAAAGATTCCGAAATGTCCAAAGCACTGATATGTCATGAGAATACCATTTTAAATTATGAAATACTGTAAAAGAAATGTAATATTTATATTTTGCATAATTTAGGATAAAATTCAGAAATGAAGTTCTTAATTTCAAACTGTAGAACTTGCTCAAGAAAATTGAGAAGGAAGTAATTTTAAAGTTTTAAAGTCTTAAGGACATCCATGGAAAACTCAAGTCCAGGTAATATTTGTCATAAAAATTGATTTTAAATCTGTGACTCATGTACTACTGCTCATTTATCAAATAAATAAATAATAAAAAAGAGGAATTGCTCTTTTCCTAGTATTATCTTCTATTAAGCATAAGCATGAGAAAAACTGGGGTGTATATGAAAAGTTAGATCCAGAAAAAAAAACTACTGCTAACAAACAGGAACTCTTGCTGGGATGTTCACTTATAACAAAATCATAAAATCATTGATTGCAATGCAAGTCCACAACAAGAATGCTCTATTCCCCAAGGCAAGAAAGATAGTGAGAGGAGCTGAATTCAGAAGAAATAATGTCTCATTTCACACACAGCAGTGAAATGAGTTTGACCCATTATTCTTACTGGTACCCTTCAATGGAGATTCGTCATCAGGTTCGTTCCTACTAGCAGGATTCAGCCCAAGGAGCACCTCATCCCCGGGGGTGTTTGTGGCACGAGTGACGCCTGCAGTGCCCTGTGCTGGTTCAGTATCTGAAGGCAGAGGTGGCTGAGTTGGGTCTTCATGACGGGCACC
>NW_020454649.1:2789852-2796158 GCF_003342845.1 Nothoprocta perdicaria
TTTGTGGCACGAGTGACGCCTGCAGTGCCCTGTGCTGGTTCAGTATCTGAAGGCAGAGGTGGCTGAGTTGGGTCTTCATGACGGGCACCATTGGGAGAGGCAACAGCTGTTATGATGATGATATAATCAGTGTTGTACTGAACTCATTTGGTACCAACACCCTCCCATTCCATTTCTGTCATCTTCAGGTCTTCTCTTGCTCTTAAGAGAGGATACTTTTCACTATTGCTCTTTTCCAATTACCAAAGGAGACAGGAACGTAATGTTTCCAACCACCCACATGTCATCCCTGCTTCCTTTACTTTATAATTAGCTACTTTCCTTTGCCATTTTCATTCACTTTGTGACTTAATCCACGTAATTTCCAAGGTCAGCAGACACAGAAAAAAAAAGACAGTAAGACAGCAATTAGGGGAGCTCCCCGACCTGTATCACAGACTGACCACAAATCCTTATCTTCAGGAGAAAACTTTCTTACTTATTCAGAAGTAAGATGGATGGATGATCAAAGCAGTACATGAACACCATACAAGAGATTTGACATGGTAGAGAGGTGACTCACAATGTCCTAAGTTTTTGAGTAGCAGCTCTATAATAAAGGATTATAGTTACCCTCTTCTCTTATTTTATCATAAAAATCTGACATGTTTCTCATATCCTGCTTTTAGTACACCACTGCCACAAAAGCTATGTGCTATACCAGACTGCATTGTCATTGCCTGGTAGAATTAAATACTGTTTATTTTGTAAATTCCTCCCCTTTACCATGCTAACAGTGATTCTGAACGAGGAATTAAATGGCTTTAAATATATGAAAAGCATACTTCTTTCAGATTTTTCACAGATTAAAAGTGTAAGCTTATTATTGTACAATGTCATGCAGTATTATTCTAAAACAGACCATCATTAAATAGATGAAATTAATATTAGTTGTACCTGTACTAGAAGACTGTTTTTCATGATCATTCTTTCTGGAGGAAATAATTCTATCCATAACAGTGGGTTGTACGGAATAAACATCTCCCTCGTCCCAACCTGGATACACCAATGGGTCTCGCGCTGAATCATTCTGTTTGGCCCCGTTATCGGATGCCATAGCTGTTATGATGATGGTGAAGCAATTATGAACTCAGTATATAAAGATCCATTTCTCACATTATCCTCTTCTTCGGTTCTTGTCTCTATGACAGGGCTTGCTCACATGTCTACTACATTTAATGGTAAAGAGAAGTAAAGCAGATTTGCTTCTCATTCTGGTTTATAATTAGAAAAGCTGTGTACTGTCACCAATAGGAATGAATTCTTCCTCAAACTTTTTCAGAATCAGCACCTATTGGTTTTCAAAAGCATTTCCCCAAATCCTGCTGATTTTCATGACTTTGTATCAGCTGGATATCACACCAATATCCACTGATGCAGACATAAGAACCAAGACAAAAATAACTGCAAGACTATGCCCTGTAAGAAAGTTTTTAATCCACAGAATTTAAATATACTGACTATATCCAATTTTCCTCCTCACAATTTCACTACATTATTAGTTATAGCCTCCTTATGAAAAGAAATAAAGATGTTTAGCAAAAGAGAGGGCTATCACAGGTATCAGATTTTTGAACAGTGCAAACAATATATTCTCACAGTACTTCTGTCAGAATATATGAAGCTGCAATTATTTGAAAAAATAATATGTAGCCCATATCAACCACTCTGCATCTTTCTGTAGACAGTAGAAAAAGAGTGAATAATATAACCTTTTGAATAATATAACCTTAACATTTCTCCATCTTCTCTGGGTATTAAATTAAAACAAAACAAAACAACCTCCCCCACCAATCCAAGCAAAATACCCCCAAAAAACATCTCCCCCACTTTTGCCAAGAAAATTACCACAACATGTTGATATTTAAATTGCAACTTGTTATTGTAATAGTTTAGTATTTATATGCATCAGTAATACTGTACTGTATCATCAGATTTTGAAGTGTAATGATGAAACATCTAGGGTTGCTACCTCAGAGGAATGCAGACTAAAATCTCGGAGCTGCATGACATGGAGCAGAGTATGTAAGAGGTGGTTACAGAATTAATGGCTATAGGTCTCAGCACACAGTCCAAATGGGGAAAAAAATTATCTGTGACTGAGCCTAATGAATAGAATATTTTCGAAAATATACAATACAAATTCCAGGTCTGCATCACTCAGGTTTATTCATAGAATCTCTATTATGGCCTCAAAGCGCAAATGTGTTAGTAAAAGAAACTGTCTAACTAAAACATGACCTTTCATATTACCTGTATGAGAAGATTCTGTTTCAATATGATTTTCACCTGGAAGAGTAAATTCGTGTTCTTCAGTACTTCCAGTGGTACTTGCAGGACTTTGTTCTTGACTGATCCATCCAGGATGAACACTGTGTAATAGTGGATGTTGGGTTGGTCCTTCATGTTTTTCATTTTCGCTTGTGACTAGTGCTGATAAGATGATGACTGAATCAATAATGATCATAATATCTGACCCCAGACATAGTAATCTCATCTTCATTTTTGCAGTCTACACAGTAAGTGCTTGTTGGGGATTTGTGGTTTTTTTGTTTTCTTTTAATTGTTGCATTTGATGTAAAATGAAAAATGAGAGAAACCATAGCTACTTTGGGATTTCTATCCTGCAAAAATATTGCCATGATCAGAAGATGCAAGTTTGCTAGAAGTTGTCCCAGTTACCAACGGCAGAAAAATGCTCCAAGAGAAGTAGTGAAAGAATGCACAGAAACAACAGCTTGCACCTCTACTTCATAATTATTATACTAATTTAGCTTTTTAGTTTGTGGCTTCTGGATTTGTAGAAGAAAAACAGATGATGATAAAAACAGATAATGAACTCTTTCGAGATAATATCTCTCTGCACAATTTAAGGCTCATTCAAAGGAAAATGCCATTGCTTCTGGTAACGGTTTGGATGAATGTTTGGATGAATGAAATAAATAGATTCTTATATCAGAAGCTGAAAAGCGTACTTGTTTTGATATTAAAAGCGTACTTGTTTTGATATTAAGTAATAATTAGAGCTCTCACTGATAAAATAAATTCACTGTTCACTGTTTAATTGGCTGTTGTTTACCTGCCAGAAGATGAAGTCAGAAAGCACTTGAAGTACCACCACCATAAGAGATTTCCTAACAAACATAAACAGACTTTGAAAAGATACAGTGGGTGGAAAAATGCATATAATACTGCAATGAAGATCAGAACTCTATTTAAAAAATATTTGCAAACTTCACTGTTCTCAGCCTTTCAAATCCATGAAAGAGTTGTTTCAAGCTGTTGGAGGGAGATCCCATAAAGTCCAGAAATTACCACAGAATCCAGTCTTTTAAAATTATTATTATATATATATWTTTTAATACAAGAATGAGAAAGCTTTCCTTAAGTCCCACTAAAATATATTCCCTTTCACTATAATCTAACTTCATGCAATTACTAGGCTGACTTCAAATCTAGCTGCACAGCTGTGSCTCTAGCTATTCAGTTGTACCCTGCTCTTTAACAGGGTGAAGAAACACCCTTAAACAAAAGCTCACATTCAGCTATGTTTTTTTTTGTTTGCTTGTTYTTTGTTTTAATTTTTAAATTTGGAAATTATTTACACGCATAGCAAAAATAGCTGGTGAATGAATTGGTCTTTCCTTCAAGACTTTTGGTGTGAAGAAMATTAAAAAATTTTCAACATCTCACTGGGATTTCAACACTAACATGAGTAGGAAAGTGTTGAAATGTTCACATTCATCTGGAGGTAGCCTAGTGTCTTTTGTAGCACAGTTGAGAATGTTATATTTATTATTCTTTTCAAAGTGAAGGCCAAATCATAAGAGTTCCTAGACTGCATCTTTTCTGTAAGACAACTGTCCAATACTAGTTGGACAATACTTTTGTCCAACAACTAAAGCCACTATCATCTCTAACTTCACTTTTGATCTCTAATGTAGTCTGTGAAACCAATTACATATAAGGTCATTTTTATTGTCTGCTAAAAGCCTATGTTTTAATCATCAAACTTCAAAATTCTGCTAATGGGCAGTTGACTTGATAGACTAATTAACTCACAACAAATAAGGCACCAGAAAATGCATCCTGTTTTCTATTAAGCATGCCATTCTGAACTCCTATCGAGCAAGAACTGAAAAAGTCTTTTAAGTGCCCAAACCRTAACAAACAGGAATGGAAAGGCAAGTTCAATAAGACAGAAGAAGCTAAGACTCACTTAATGAAGTAAAGTGATCGTGTTAATTCTAGAGCAAGAAATTAAGTTTGGAGAGCTAATAATAATAATAATAATGTTAGCAGTGCTCTCCAATTATATAAGCAATAAGAATCAAACCTAGGAAGAAACCAAGTCTTGTTAAATTGCATCAGAGGAACACAAGCAACAAAAAAAAATTTCAACAGATAAAGTGCCAAATGATGGAATTTAAAAAATCCCACAAACACTATATTTTTGTGTGATTCTAGATGTTTTCTTCAAATAGAGTCTCTGATTCTTCTTTCCCACAATAAAGAACCCGTCCAAATCAATATGAAGTTTTTATCTGCCAATTTGCCACCTCCCTGATTCTCAGATATTTCCCTGAATATTTCTGTAAGTAGACCTATAGTTTTGYATATGTACTAAGCAATGGAAAGAGTAGGAGGTTACTATTCAGTTGTGTCATATCCCTCACCAAGAAGACTTTGTTGTTCCAGAAATTCAGTCAAACTGAAAAATTATCATTAATATATCCTTTGATGCATTTGAATCACCATCTCCTTTTTTTTCTTAAGATTTTACAGTAGATACTTGGAGTAGTAGAAAGGAAGAACTGTTTTTCCTCACCAAGCTGGGTCATGAAAATGTTATATATTACAATATGCTCAGTTATATTACACTACCGGAGATGCAGATTTGAAGATCTTAGTGACAGTGAGAAGAGTGCCAAGTAATGAAGGCTGCAGGCAAAAGATATACTTGGAGTGGCAACTGAATGTTACAGACGACACCTCTGACAACTAGATCTGTCATGACAGCTAGAACATAACTAATTCAAAGGTATTATATTGAACTGAGACTAGTGGTATAAGAATTACAATCARTTTCATCATAACAGTGTTGTATTTCACTGAATTTATGTGACAAATTTGAACATTATCTGAATTATTTAAATTGCTTTACCCCTGCCAGCAGTGCTAGAATACCACTCCTCTTCATCTGTATAGGATGGGGTCCAGTGATCTTGCATGGAGATTTCCTTCAGGGTTTCACGTTGAGAGCTCACAGCTGTTAGGACAATGGAGGATGCAATGGTGGTCATGTTCTACTGCTATTACTGCACTGTTAATACGTGCCCATATGAATGAAGGAGAATAAAAATGCATGCCCAGCTTGACCTTAGTCTCACTAATTTTCTTTAGTCCAGAAGAAGAAAAACTCTGATGTGAACTTTCCCAAAGATATGGAGGAAAACAAGCAATAGAAGAAGAGAAGAACAGAAGTAATGCAAAACCACTACAGCTGATACAAAATACTGCAACCGAAACTTGAAGAATAATGCTGAAGTTAAAGAACACGGCAGGGTTCTGAGTACATGTAAAACATGCTTCCTAAGTTCTCAGTAAGTACTCAGATTCATTCTAGAATATCCACCACTAAGCTCAAAAGCAAAAGTCAGAAAAAAAAATAAAAGCACCATGACTGCCACCAGAAAGTCCATATTAGTCAATAAAGTTATAACAGAACTGAATAGATAAAAAAATAAAAAGCCCACAAGAGTCTGATAAGAGACGGTGTAGATTTACACTCATGATACATGCCAACATATAAAGCTCACAGAAAGCATCTGGGATTTGATGCACCATATGGATAAAGTCACAAGTGCAGAGTGGAAGCTAAATAAACTAACTTTAGGAATACCTAAGACACAGGCAAATGTAAAAGAACAAAAATCTCAAAGTAAGTATAATTCCTCATTCTTTCTTCCCCTTATTTTCAGAGCACTGCTGAAAACAACATTGAAATCTTTCCCAAGCACTTCACCACATTCAGAAACAAAATATTAAGTGTTTATAAACACTCATTTATACATGCTTCAGAATGCACAGGTAAACAGACAAAGCTGTGTCCGTTTAAGCTGTGCTTAAATAATATAACTTAAAGGAAGGAATTATTATCTTTGAAAAAGKAAATTCCTTACTAGTACTTGGAGAATACTCTTTCTTGGCCACAGTCACATCCCAGCCTGGAAACACTGTTGAGTGAAATGTCTCCTCTGAAGAATC
>NW_020454649.1:2797053-2916768 GCF_003342845.1 Nothoprocta perdicaria
GAGAACTTGTTATTTCTTGAGAGGTGCTTTTCCTCGAGCAAAGTCAAGTCCACCAGCACCAGCACCCTCGGCATGCTCATGCCACTGAGACGGAAGCGAGCGCAAAGCGAATGTATGAACCCCATGGTATCAATACATTCCTCAAATACTTAGCCAGAGAAAGGCACTAGGGGCCATTCCCAGAAACACATCATCCATAGGGAAAAGTTGACAAAAAGCTCTAGAGATCTTGGTAAGACTTTGAGATCCACTAAGGTTAATGAATTCCACACAGGCCAGCAGGAGAGAGAGTAGGTAGCCTCAAAGAGCCTTCAGAACATCCCRTTTGGAGTCTTGATATAAAAATGCATACAAAAGGTGTAAGAAAGGTCCACACTAGACAGAAAAGACACCCAGAAACAAGCAGTCCCATTAGTTCAGCCTTCTTCTCTACCAACAATGATATSAAGCCAATGCTACCAAAGACCTCAGAACACTGGCCATTCCCCTTGAAAGACACATGCACTCCGCTAAACAGATGTTCTCAGCAAAATCCACACCAGAAATATTTTTGTTAGGCGTAGGCACGTYATGGAAAGAAAGACAGACCTCTACTTTTCTTATATCCCTCCTCCTGCACAGAATTTTTTCATAACATTACATTTCAAGTAGTATGCTCCATAGGTTTGTCACAGATGTTTAAGGATGGAAATAGCTTTTCACTTAGAGAAGTGAAAAGAAACAACACCCATTTCTTCCATTGTGCTAGGCAAGCTAAACAGGTATCTGCATGCAAACAGATTTTACTGTGCCACATGTACACAGGTTGGAAGATCCCTGCAGAAAGGATTTGTTACTTGGGAGACAACCTCCTGCYTAGGAAGCCCACAAAACTACTGTACACAGAACCAGGACATCAATTCCAACAGCAGTAGAAGTTCCTTTTAAGAATTGGAACCCACAAGATCTAAATAAGCAATTTTCCCCAAAGCATGGCAGGACTTTCTGAAGCAACGGCAGATCACAAGAGTCATCACTCTTTCCTCAATACGGGTGTGGGCAAAGGAGGATAAAAGTCAGGTAGAGCAAAGGGAAAAAATAGGAGGAAAAACATAAAGGGAATTCCTTACTAGTACTTGRAGAATACTCTTTCTTGGCCACAGTCACATCCCGGTCTGGAAACACTGTTGAGTAAAATGTCTCCTCTGAAGAGTCTTCGTCATCTGAACCATTGCCACTTGAAGTCACATCTGCTGTGGTGATGTTAAATTGGCAATGAAGCCCTAACCTGCAAGGCTGCCATTTGACAGCACCTACACTTTCCTCTTTCCCCTGCAATGCCTGTAGCCAAAGTCACACACAAAATGTGATCCTTGCTTGCCACTACTCCATTTCTCCTCTGGTTCTTCTGTCCCATAAAGGATTCACCACAATGCCACAGCCCTGTTACCTACCCCAAGGTACCTGTTATCTATATTTCAATGCCCAAAACACAGCTCAGCATTTACTAAACCCTTCTCCCTTATAGCTGAGCTATGGAAAAAGCAATTAAGGTCAATTGCATACTCCTAAATGACAGGGAAGATCTAGGATCACATGTCTATTTTTAGAATGAAAAGAAAACTTTTGAAATCTCTCTTTTTTTTTTCTCCTCACAGCTTTCATTATTATGGGATATTGAATACTATTGCCAATAAAAATGTACACATTTCTTCTTTAAGAGAAAAGAACAAAAAAAATCAGACACATGTCCTGCTACTACTTTTTTTCCCCCTCAAATCTTCCTCCCTGATTTAAGCTAAGCAAATAAAAAGGTAAGTKGTTTATAAAATGCTGCTCATTTATTTTCCACTTTATAGCCCATACAGCATGTTTTCTCTGCCCCCTTAAAGAGAGGAAAGACGTTTTGAATCCTTGTCACAGGTGGGATCTACATGACTGATACAGAAGTTCTTTTTGCTTTCTCCATTGGTGGAGAACCTCCTCAGGAGGTGTGTCATTGCCAGGCTAAATGAGGGGCTCCATGTCTATCAAATGTGAAATGTGTAGTGAGCGAGAGATTCTAATCCCCATCAAACAAATCAAAACAAAAAGCAGCAGCAAATACCACACAGCCAAGGCCCCCTCCACTTAGAGCTTCTGAAACTTGCTGCTTTCCTGCACCAAGGARACTCTGCCCCGAAACAAAACACCCCTCTTAGCACGACGTTCTTTACCCCTTGCTGCTTGCGTTGGTTCTTGTGCCTTGTCTCTGGGGTTTGACCACCACCACTGGTGCAAGAAGGGATTCCACGGAGCCTGGGTGGTGGCTTTCTCCAGGTCATCACGATGAGGCTCCCGAGCTGTTAGGACATGGTTTGTTCAACCGAGAACTTGTTATTTCTTGAGAGGTGCTTTTCCTCGAGCAAAGTCAAGTCCACCAGCACCGGCACCCTCAGCATGCTCATGCCACTGAGACGGAAGCGAGCGCAAAGCGAATGTATGAACCCCATGGTATCAATACATTCCTCAAAGAACATAAAAACCCAATGGTTTTAGTGTTCATCAAGTTTGAAACACCTTACTGAAGTATAAGACTGTGTTATCAGCTCYGAAAGTCCAGCAAAGTCAATGATTTCTGCAGAGATTTTATAGCTGCGAAAGATAGAATGTGAAATATGAAATATCCCCCACTGTTTTCTAAATACAGCACACAAGTCTAACAGAAGCATGCACACCATAGAAAATGAAATCCCTCAGGCAAGCCACCTTAACCGCTCTCTCTGCTAAGAACCTTATGAAGCACTGAAACTAAAAAGCAGAGCTTGCAACAAGAGCCGTGTCACAAGTCATTCRCCGAAAGACAGGCAAAATCTCCTTCAAAATGTCTTCCTGCAAATATTTGTATTCTGAACAATTCTTCACAAGCAATATTTTTATCAGCATTTAAAACTATATTCTATATTTTGAAGAGGAAGAGAGATATGGACTTTTTCTTAATTCAGTAGAATAGTCTTCAAAACTTCATTCAGAAAAAAAAAGTCTTCAAGATTGACTTCTACAACACTTCTTTCTTTAATCATTTTTGTGTAATACATTAAAGCATTAGAAAGTGCAAAAGAAACCAAAGTTCAAAAAACTRAACAAGACAAATAGACCTTCTTCACTTTGCAGTACTTATTTTTTCTTACCTGTAAACTGCAAGGTGCATCGTATTAAACACAGAACTGCATTTTTTTCTAAGAGTGGTCACTTTGGCAGCAAAGCCCAGCAAATCTTGATTCTATGAAAACCAGCCTGACTAAAAAAGCGTATTATCATCCAATGGTCACCTATTATTCCTTAAATTTAGTACTACTCCTACTCTTTATTACTCAGAAATAGAGGGTTACAGTGGTCAATGTCCAAAATTAGATCAAAATTAGTCAAAATTATTTCAAAAATAGAATGATGGATAATGTGTTAAAAAAAAAGAAARTTCTTAGGAATATTGAAATACATATTTTTGACATATAGATATGCTCTGGTTGAGTATCACTATGACCAGCAGAAGAGACTTAATAAATGTCATCATTTGTGCATACACACACATATACTATTCCTATTTTATAGATATGTAATTACACATATTTCATTAAAAATCCCATGGATTCTTCTACCAAAGTTTAAGTCTTTATTAAAAAAAGAATGTAAGATTTTTCACAAATACTTCCTGGAGTTTGACTAATGAGAAGGTTTATTATTGAATGCACATGCAACATATAGTTTGAAAGGGTAACCCACTGGACTATCTAACATTGTGTTATTTCCTTTAGATTTCTTTTCTGTGTCTCTCGTATTGAAGAAGACTAGATAACACATGATGAGCACTAAACTCAAATATGACKGGTGTATCTTACTGGTAATGCAGTGCCTATCTGATATTACCTTTCCCTATACGTAGAAACATAATAGGAATATATCTATGATTCCACTTTGAAGAGTGGAATTTTTTAAAAGTTTGGAGTTTTTTTTTCTATTTATCTGTTGTAGTTGCTGTGCACTAGATAGCAGATATAAATATGGGAGTTTTGCCACTCAGCATAGCTTTTTAAGGGCAAGTGGAAAAAGCAGCTTGTAGTTAAACACCGTTAACTATTTGAGACTATGTTGAAACCTCTTCAAGCCCAGAATTTTCTTGTACCTCTTGCTACCAACAAAGTTCATTTTTTTGCAGTGCATAAGTAGGCTGGCAATTGGACCTGCCACTTAAAGCACAGCAAAGCCATGATYACGACATGGAATTATCTACCTTCACAACTGTAAACCAATCAGAATGACAAACAGATGTATRCTCAACAAAACTGATCAAAATGTCCTTCCTATTTCTGAAAGCAATAAAAATCATAATTTCAAATGATAGCTGGTTGCATTAATTTGCGATGTCTCATAGAATAAATAGATGTGATAAAAAGGCAATGGGAAACAGAATAAGTAAAACGACAATACTTTCTTAAATCCTGTATAAACATTAAAATAACAATAAATGTTTTGGCTCCCCTCGTCCCTTGAATAAGTGACTCTCACTAGACAGTAAAGTTTATTTCTGATTCAGCCACTCCAGAAAGCAATGTCCTTCCATGTTTTTGCAATGTTGGAGATAATATRTATCTCCCCACTTACCAGAATGCCCTGCTGGAAGAAAAAAGCAGCTGTAACACCATATATATATTTGAGTTAGTTATAATAATACATAAACCTTACTAGTACTTGCAGGCTGCTCTCCATCTCCTTTTTCAGGGAAATCATCAGCTATGGGCACTGAAGGCATGTCAGATGATATTGTAGGAAATTCATAATCTGTATGAAAGTGGATAAATTGTTAGTATTTCATTAGCTGAGCTGCAACTCAKTATACTCACAACTACTTTTATGCTATATTGCAAGTCCCTATTTCTGCATTTATTGGTCCAATTGAAGAGAAAGAGCMAGGACAGGTTCTTCATACAAGTACAGTCCCAATTACCCTTGCTTTACTAACAGAGTATATTTATCACAAAATTAGATTATTTTAAGAAAATTATATTTTACAGTGATAATGAAAATTCTGACAACAGTTTGTTCAGGTGATACAAGCTCTCACTGCCAGTGTGCATCATTTGGACATGGAATCCAAAGCACTGAATGAAGCTATTTGTACTTTTTTTTGTTGTTGTTGGTTTTTAAGCCATGCATGTAAAGAGAGGTAACAAGAATTCTCATTGCAAGCAATTAAAGTGCATGACGTATACTTTGGGGAATGGCTCTTGCACTAATTCCTCAGGAGGAAAATACTAGCATTTGTCTGTCATGCTGTTCATTACACTGGAAAAAAACAACAAGCATAAAGTGCCTGCAATCACCAGCAGTGACAAGTCATTTTATATTCTTAATGATTTGGCTCAAAGAAAGGTTATAAATTTCAATAGTTATGCAGCAGCTTACAATAATGTAAACTACTAGTATGTTTCACTTTTATGTGACTAATGAATGATTTGATAAAAAGCCTGTGTTCAGAGATCAACAAAGTAAACTACATTTAGAAAATGACCTAAAAGCAAACTAAAAGATAAAAAAGAAAAAAGTCACCTCCACAAGAAAGGAAAATATAGGCAAGATATTCTAATACCGCACTTGGTTACACCCTCCAAAATGCCCTAGGAAAGACTATGGAATTTGTATTTGGTGGGGCTTCATGGGAGTTGAATTGGGATTTTTACCTGGGGGGAAGAACCTATTAATAATATTTTTGTTTGGCATTTTAACTTCTATCTTCTGTAGTATGCTGAAGTAAGAATATATTCTAAAAAACCCCACTGCACTTGTACAGAGAAAAAAATTACTTGTACTGAAAACTACTCTTTATTTCTTAAATTCAAGTCTTACATTCATTCTATTAGAAAACAAATAAAATCCTTATCTCTAGGATCTGCCTCCCTAACCTGTGTCCTTTACTAGACTTGTTTTTGATCTTTCTAGTGAAATCAATATCAGTATTTTAAGAACAAGAGTAATTGCTTAGAACTAATTATTATCATCATCCTGGGAAGGTGTATGTGAGAATCTATGCTGATATCAGTTGCTATGTACTCTCAGGTAAACGAAAATAGTCCCTAGATATTTAGATATTACTCTCAGGTAAACAAAAATAGTCCCTAGATATTTGGAATGCTTCTGTTTTCCAGACCTGCAGTCTTTCCCTTTACTACACAGAGCTACAGTTCAGAGACCCTAGTTCTCATAGCCTCATGAGATCATTTCGCTAGCAACATAATTCCCCACTGAGTTATTTTAAAGAGGATACAGTGCAAACTGCTAGTCTTACCAGTATTTGTTGGAAAAAATTCCTTTTCGCCCCCTCCAGAAGAATGATCTAGCAACTGTGAGACTGGAGTGGTATGTTCAAGATACGAAGTACTAGAGGATCTTCTGATGCTGGTATCCATTACAGTTGTGTCGTGTGTTGAACCACTACCTACATTTTCGTCATCTACACCTGAGGTTGAGGAATCTCCACTATGACGGGTGCCATCCGCGTTATAACGTGAGCCGTCTTCATTATCAATGACTGTTGGAAGGAGAAATTAAACATCTGTTAATATCTAGGAGCTACATAGATATATTTCACTGTGATAGATGCCTTAAGCATTATAATAAATAAAAGTAATGAGAAATAGCTGTGAATTAATTTAGARCAGGGACAAGTCATTCATTATGAGAGTCTTCTTTCACTTCCAGTTACTCTGCTAATTGGCAACTTAAGCAGGATGGAGCAGAGCTGTCATATTAAGCAAAATCGTATAGGTCAAAGACAGGTCAGAAGCCCAAAGTTTTGTCAAACTATATATACTATATAGGTACTACTATMTATAGGTATTTGACATATATACATACATATATACATATACATATATATAAAATCTTTGTTAGTAGTAGCTCGAGGCAAACTAAGTTCCAAGGGAAGATGAGTGATTAATTGCTTTACTTGGAGCACAACATCCCTGTTTTTCTTATATTTGGCTTGATTTTTAAAAATAATAAATAATATTCACACATTTTTATATAATTAAACAAAACCAAAAATCAGATCCTGAGAAAGAAACAAATGGTAGGTCTTTCTAATCAATACAATACCTATTTTGCTGCGATCACTGAGCATAGAGGTGTTTAGCTTTTCAATTGGCTCACATGTCTTATCTCTAGTTTCTGAAAAGGAAGTGAAATAGAAAATATTAATATCRGGAAACTTATTTTAAAATAAACATTTATAAAACCATATTAAGTAGCTTCAAAGATTTATTGGTATGACCTGTCTACAAAATATTCATGATATACTCCCAAATTACATTGTCTTTCCAAGCATTAGAACTTCTGGCTACTATTGGAGACGATAGTGTTTGGTTTGATCCCAAACCAGAAGGCAGTTCAGAAAACTTCCCAGAAAACTTGCAGAATTTACATAATAACAAAATAATATCTTAACAAGTGAACAATAAAAAAAAAAATCCAAATCTTTTGCTACCTACGTCTCCTTTATGCTGTTCCCTTGATGGGACACTCCAATATTGCTCTGCTGGCTAACTAGATTTTTCCTTTATATAATTGTTCCAGAAAGTCAACACCAGTTAAAAAAAGCTTTAATAATTCATTTTTGCTGCAGAGAGCCCCAGTGCCAGAGCAGCAGTGGCAGCTTGACACCCTTCCAGCTGTGGGAACCCCCTGTCCTTGGTTGCGGTCTGCTGCAGAGGACACCTTCCCGATCGGTAAGTTCTGCTTGCTCTGGTTTGGTTCTATCGTGTGTGTCATCTGTTCAGGAAGGAAATAGGACTCAGAAGGGGCTAAAAGCTCCAGTGGGAACCGATGCCCCTGCACCCAAGGGAATAGGCACCTCTGCGTGACAGATTTACTGCCTGCCTCAAACCGTCTATGAATTGTTTTTGACTGAGTTCTCTGGCGTAGATCAACAGCTCAGTAACACTATGATTTCTCATGATATGTCCACTGTGAATAAAATTCAGAAGTACCAGAACCATTCAAATATTCATTGAATTTTGCCTTGAGCTTTCTGTAGGATTTGTTTTTTCCCCACTGTGAATGCAATAATCTGCTGAAATCCAAGACACCAGAAGTTAGTATAGTTTTTACCTTCAAATACTGTGTTTACCATCTGCCACAACTTTACTTACAGCTTGCTAATAATTTAGCAAGATATTTCCAAACTCAAAAAATTCTGCTTCGGAGCTRCATCACTATGTAACTGCCTAATGTCTGAACGTAGGTTTGGAGGAGACATCACAGACAGTGAAAATGAAAGCCAAGATCCTTGTAGGCTCCGAAGCTTCATAGATTTGTACAAATCTTTATTAGTTATAGAAGTTAGCTTTGTGTATGAACAGAAGAACTGAATGCCATTACTTGCAACAGTTACATCCTTTAGATTCATGGCTGTGGTATCTCACTATTCAAATTACACAGCTCCAAAGCTACTAGGTCCCAAACTAAGAGTATATACCCCCAAACACGCTAACAATAAAGCAGGTCAAACTTGTTGCTGGCATTATAGATATTGGCAAAACATATTTATTTTCAGTTGCAACATAGATGAAATTTTAATATAGAAGCCTTTGTTCCAGTATCCTAATTAGATCACTCATATTACTATTAATTAATTTATATCTAAAATACACCATAAAAACATATACATACCTGTTGCATTGTAACAATATGCATCATAAAGACCAGTTGTGTTTGCTGAAAGTTTGTAAATGCCAGTATGATTTGCTGCACAAAGATGATAGGGATTGATTCGTGGGATAACAATATGCCCCAATATAAAACCGTACCTGTGAACACAGGAAAACACACTGTATTATATATTATAGTAGATGAGACAAGTATTCGAGATATCTCAAACATGAAGAAGCTATGAAAAAGCTTTTCATCTTACTTGCACATTTAAAAAATGTCCATGAATTATGCATAATTTTGTATGTGAACTTTGCTCCTCTTTCACATATAGCTAGTCTCCAACTGCTCAACACTATTTTCCATGTAATTTCTAGAGCTAAACCTATTTTAATTAAGTATTTTATTAGCTAAGATGACAGGTTCCAGATCAAGGCAGTGAAAGTAAGGGGTTGCAAGGCTAAATGCACGCCTTATTCAGTAGAAAGTTGCATTACCTGACACTAAAGAAAGGTTTCTTTCTTCTTCAGGCAGTCACATTTTCATTACCTTAAGCATAACACATTGCTAAGTGTTATTTCACAGAGAGATATTTGGGGATCAGTTTACAGAACAAATTTAGAGAACGATTGCAAATGTTCAGATATAAATGTTCAGATATAATTCCATCTATGAATTCTTACCATTTATTTTCTTACCATTACTGCCATGGTGTACAGAGTTTACACATTGCAGTGAGGATTGAAGTTCACAGCGCTACTTTATGCACAATGTATTAATACTATTTGGCAACTCTGGAGCATCTGATTAATTCCAATGTATTTAGCTGGGAGGGGTGATACAATGGTAACAAGAACTAGGGTTTGGCTGGTTTTTGTTTTGCTTTTTAAGATGTACAATTAACAGGGAGGAGTAAATTTCATAGCTTTGCAAGTTTTTTTTTTTTTTTTTTAAATCCTTGAACCCTATTCCAGTTACATTTTTTTTTTTTTTTTTTTAAATCCTTGAACCCTATTCCAGTTACATGTCTACCATGCAGATACTTGCATTTCTAAGTCTCTCTTGGAGGTGGAATAATATATTGCATTATTGACATTTCCAGCTGAGCCTATGATTTTGACACTGTATAATCTATTAATCACTCACTTGTATTGCAGTCAGTTGATTAATCTCATTCACCCTCTCCATCCCAAATGCATTTTGAGTATTATATACAGTGTATTTTCTCTCTTACTCAAGCTTGGGCTAACTGACAAGGACTTCTTACACATGATCATCAGAAGTAGACAGTGGGAGGATGGAGGGGAGGAAGGAACTCTTTCTATATATCCTATATACCCATTTCAGCCCTCTGCTAAGCTATAAAGAGAATTGTATTGCTAATGACAAACTGCAGCTCCTCACTGTGAACTATATTTCCTTCTACTCCTTCTTCAATTATTCTTCCATTTTAACTTCAGGAAAGACTTTCCACATTGCAGAATTCTCRTAACTGCCAAACACTAGAAATTCCTACCATTAAGCGCTTAGTCAGGATTCAGTCTCCACATCTAGTGGGCAATTCAGAAGGCTCGGTACGTTCATATGCCAACGTCAGGGAAATGATTTGCATACTTGGTCATTCAGGAATTTTCCTTCACTGTGCAGAATTGCCTCTAGTCTTTACTTGGCAGTATTTTAAACAATGCTAGCACTTCTCAAGAAAGATTCTTCCACAACACTCATCACCAGGGTGTTTCTGTTCATTGTACCCTAATTTATGGTGCAAGTAATATAGTGCAAGAAATGGCATGGTTGAAAATGAATGTGCCATAGGCTGTCATCAATAACAGTGCTTGGCATTTACACACATTAAACATTATCTTCAAAGCACTGCATGCATCTTTCCACAGTATCCAAACAAGCTGCTTAATACAGCTATTAATTTGAGAGAAGCTTTTATTCAGTTCTCAGGAGTTTGCAAACCAATGGGAAAGAACATTCATGCATTTATTAATAAAATACCACTGACTAAATTGATATTTACTCTCACCATCATGTGAAACAGTTGCAAGAAGTATTGATATTAGGACTACTCTCAATTGAAAGCAAATTCAATAATGAAAGCTTCAATTTTGGAGAAATATCTACTGAACTTCTCTACTTCAGTGAATTAAAAGACCAATTCCACTTTCCCCAGATTTGCTTTTTATCTTAGCTTTTAATACAGTTGAAGATCTACTGAAATKTATTCACCTCAGAAGTATTTCATCAATATGAATCTTTCTTACTAGATTAAAAAAAAAAACCTTCATGTTTATAGCTTCTGAATGCAGCCTCTCTTCTACACCTAAATGTTTAGGATGACTTCCATAATATATCATTTTGCATAGCAAGATCTCGTTCTCATCTAGTCTGACTTAGTTATGGACCATAGAACTCTCCCAGATTGACTCCTGTTTGAACTAGAGTATATTCTTTGGAAAAAATATTCAATCCCAAAAAAATTTGATGTGGAAAAGAATCTACTATAACACTTATAAGTTGTTTCAACCAATAATTATCTTTGCACTTTCTATTGCACTGTCTTTGCATATTTTATTGCACTAGTTCTTGCTTAATTTTGAGTCCTCAACTGTCTATTCTCAACTTCCAGTCAATTGATCCCATTATATTTTGCTACAATGAAGAGTTCATATTCTCCACGTTAGTTTCCACATAAGTCATAAATTACAGAGGGTGACTAAATCAGTTGACAAAAGGATTTTGTAAGTTTTATTATTTTTATGAATCTTTTCTGAAACTTCCCCATTCATATATTATAGGGATGCATTAATACTTTGGCCATTATTTCACTGCAAAACAGGCAGCTCATTTCTCACAGTTTCATTTGCTCCTTTTTATTATTGATTGATAGGAGGGAATTCCCTATCCTGTAGGTACAATCTGCAGTCTTTGACCCTACATTAAGTCATTAAAAAGTTATGCATACTTTGCATCTACTTGTCACTATGAATTAGTCAGTGATATAGTATGATTTTACTTCTACCTTATTAATTTATTATACTATCAGTTGCTGTCTTTCAACATTATCTGCAAGCAATAGACCTTCTACAGAATAATTGATAAAAAAATWACAGGCAGTCAAGGATCTATTTATTACTATTCCAAGCGCAAACAAATATGCAGAAAGATTCCTTACTTATCACCTAAATAATGTAACTGAAGAATGATATGGCCATTTAATTAATAACTGTATGAAAACAACTATAATTAGTACACTATAGTATGCATGGACGGACCTATCATTATATATTATATTTTCTACAAATTTCGAATTACCTGCAAGTTTCAAATCCAAGTTGATGAGCTCTTCTCATCTGCTCTAGCGTTGGCAAGGTGCTATTCAGAGCTTTGCAGAGTTCAACTGCTTCACTTCGTGTCATGCTGTAGCGACCATCTTTTTCAACATGAAAAACTCCTGCATATCTGCAGCTTACATTGACTTCTGTTATTTAAAAAAAAAATGAGAAAATAAAAATAAAAATAAATGATTACAAAGGATTGGCCTTAATGGTTCACTGAAGACCTAGCAATGATTTATTTCCAAGTTTAGTGTTTTTAAAGCAAGACAGCAACAAGTATCAGGTTCATTCAGAAAGAGAGCTAGCACTTCAAAGTGCCYTCTCCATAACATTTGGGCTCAGACACAATATCTCTTCAGCCTTCCCCAAAAAAGCAACACTATACGTTTTGAACTTTCCGCCACTTTTAACATATCATCAACAAAAACAGTGAAGAAGATATAAATATGTTGTGCAAGTCTTTAAAGCCACATTACTGAAAAGCTAACTGAATATTCAAATACATTTTAAAACAAAGTATTTCATTCATAACAATACTTTAAAGATTAAATGTCTATATAACCAGAGCTTTTATGATTATAAGGCTCCTTAATTACTACATTGTGATCTTTTCACAATTTTGACCTTTTAATTGAATATACATGCCAACGTACCATTTCAGAACAGGAATGTGTCCTGTTATTAGACAAAAGCAGAATACTCRCCTTACTCTGGTCTTGCATAAGCTACCTGGTACAAAAACTAAGAGAGCTGAATAAATGTCGCATACTAGAATCACATTATAGTGCTAAATACTGCTTGAGAGATTTGCTTCAAGCCCTTCTCACTCAGCCATTGAATATGCATTGTATAAGAAGACACATGAATGAACTACCTACTTCCTGTGCTCTACAGTACACTGTATTTCACTCCATTTTGAAAGGCTTTCTCTTGCTGCACTCTGAATTCACTTTCACACATCTCACTGCTCACCACTGTCTGAATTTTGACACATACTGCAATAGACTTCTATAATGTCAAAGGATGTCTTAGGGGGATTTTATTGTAACAGCACTGTAAAAGTTGACCTGTGGAAGCACTTTTAAATAGCAAACAATATGAGGATAAAAATAATGAAGTTAAAAAAAAAAAAAAAAAAACAAGAACAAAAACTTGGAGTCTGTTATATTGCAGCTTCAATGAAGTCTCGACCAGGATTGCACAACTTATTTTCTGTCCTTCAGCCTGGGAACCCTAAACCAGTTGTGCATGCAAAGCCTGCGGTAGGGGAGCGCCTCGTACCCTTCAGTGTAGACATGGAATAAAGGGTTAAAGCCTGGGGGAGATCACACTCCATTCAGCTTTATGTTGGGAAGATACTGCCTATGCAGCACAGCAGGTACAGTGGGTAAGACGGTGTAATCAGGGAAAAATCTGTGCCTGAGTAAAACAAGGGGAAAACGCACATCTCCTTACTGTCTTTTTCTTTTTTTCTTTTTTTTTTTTTTTTAAATACAGGAACAACTAAGAAACAGTTAATAATAACGTGAGCACAGAAAATGAGGAAAGACTCGAGCCACTTCAAAGCAATGCGAATTACCTTTGCTTCGCCCCACCTTTCCCTCTAGAGAAAAACACGCTTGCAACTCCAGACTAGAATGACAAGTGCAAAGCACACTTCGAGTAGTTGTTATTCATAGTGAAGAGAGGAGCATGACTCATTTATCTTGATATAAGTTCCACGTGCAAGAACGGGAAACATAGACAAATCAGATCCAAATATTTTATTGGGGTGTCTAGTCCATCGAGACCAAAAATGACAAGTAATAACTGCTTTCCTACAAGACCTGGAATGCGGTTCATGAACATTCACATTGACACATTGCATATGAATAGAAAGCAAGCTTTCTCCACATCATTTTGCTTGAATCAATGTTCTGCTATAGGATAAACGTCAAAGCAAATGATAGTAATCAGGGTATGCATTCCTCCTCCAACTGCTTTTGTTCACTGGCAAACTGAGGTTATTGTATCTACAGTGTATCTGCTCAACGCTCCTATATATTCACCACGATTGTAAACTGCAAAGAATGTTTCCTTCCATGGGTAACAGGARACAACCAAGCAGATAAAATAACAAATTAGAACCAGACCACATGGTATGCAACAACACAGACAATATTTGTAGGATAGGTCTAATAGTGCTAAGGAATATTTATCCAAATGACCAAAATCAGTCTTAAGCAATTCTTACCACAGATAATAGAACTAATTCTTATGCCTACTTGYATTACATTTCTATAAAAAGTATACCCAAAATTTCTATTTTTCTGACAAAAACATTTAATTTTGATAAGACTGATTTACACTGCTTTAGCTGCTTATAAGTTTTGTGGATTGCAGTTCCTAATAGCCTTGTGAACAACTGTTATCAAAATACCAGAAGGCTGCTAAAAAAAAAAAAAAAAAAAAACTAAAAAAAAAAAAAAAAAAAGGCAAAACTATCTCAAAATGCCTTTATTGTGACACAGCTGCTTTCTTCCAGGAAAGACCATCCTATCAAAATTTCTCTGATGACAGTCACATTGCAAGAGGCTTTAAATAAGGAGCCTGTACACGATACAGAAAAAAAGAGCATGCTAAGAAATACACTTTTATTTCCTGAAGAACTTAATATCTAGAAATAAGATTAAGCTGTGGTCTGAARAGCAATGCCAGCCTCCACAAGTGCTTGCACCCACACTTCAGAAATAGCTGTAGTACCTGCACAAGTGCAAGACACAGATTTTTCCATGATTGGCCTGGGGCTAGTTGAAGGAGCAGTGATGTTCTGCCCTGCCCATCTCACTGAATAGCACAACATGATCRAAAAAGCATTGAAATGTCCCTACAAGCCATAAATGTAGTCACCAGATGCTCAGACCCCTCATTTGAGACCAGCAGGTGTCCTATTACAATGCAACTAAAAAGGGGTCCCACTACTTTGCTATGGATTGGAGTTTCCCTCCATTGTTTTGTTTTGGATTTGAATGGTCCAGATTCAAAGTCTAATCCTATTTTGGAAGTTAATTAGTCAGTAGCTGTATTAAGCATAAATGAGATAGGCAGGAAAAGGCTGTCTTTAATTTTCCCGTCTCATTTCTCTCCCCTGGACAATAAGAAAGGCCTAAACTATTTGGGAACCTAAAAGATGTGTTAGAGTAACTGAAAGTAACAAGTACAGTGATTCTGGAACCGGATTTGCTTAGAACATCAACATCTCTTCCAGTAACTTAAGTTCATTTCTGGAGGAATTTCATTGTGCAAGCAGGTGACATATCCACTTACCTTGAGTTGCAGTTTAATTTTGCAAATCATCCTAAATGCACTGAAATATTAAGTGAAGTTCACTAGATTGAGTCTGATTTAGCTGTCATCAGATCTCAGTTCATTTATGGTTTTAAAATACTATTTTACGTTCCAGTACCACCCAAAGAACCATTCGCAGCTGCAGTCGCATTTGTTAGGTAATTCCTTAAACTCCTTAAACACACTTATTTATACAAATAAACTTACTGGAGCTTCTTGTGGGCCACAGCAATGTGTGCACATATGCACATTTTCCCAGGAAAGGCTTAGCCTGGCCCCGCAGTGCACACACTGTGTGCTGGGACACTTCTGGAYGGAGCACACACGTGCCGACCATCTGCGCTGCGCACGCACACAGGGGCCAGAGCTCCCAGGAGCCTCTCTCGTGCAGGGCATTAAATCACATGCTTGTTCAGGAAACACCAGGGAGAAACACAGCAACCCTACGCAAAACAGGTTTTGCGGCTACCCAGTTGTTTAGCACTGCACCTAAAGTCACGTCAAGACAGTGTATTTGGTCTTTATTTTGATGGCACATTTGTCATCATTTTCACACCTACAATTAAAAGTGTGAAGGGCAATGTGAAAGAATGACTGCAGTAGGACCTAAAACTCACCTATGTTCTACAGTCTTTGAAAGTTTCCTGACCAAACATCTCTCCTGTGAAGGCAATAACAACTAGATTTCAGAAATGGCACAGTACAGCTGAAGTGTACATTGCCTAAAGCTATACAGCCAGTCACAAAATCTCAATTCAGAACTTCATAATTGAAGGTTCTGTATTTTAATCTCCAGACTATATGAACCTTAGTAACTGATTTAACGAAAAAGTTGCCAGTCATATCAATACAAAATCTGTTACAAATAAGCGACAGGGTCTAACCTAAATTAATATCTTTAATTTTTTCCTATGCATTGAGGACTGTCGCCTAACTTACAGATAAGGAAAAAACAGGATTGCAGATCCAAACAGAAGCAGACCTAAATCTAAACACTGATTCCACCTTTTCCAGCAGTGTAGGAAAATTCAAATCCATTACTTTTCCGTCAGCTTTTTCTACCAATGTTAACTCATCTGACTTCGACATAGTTACGTAAAAGACTTCTTTTTTTTTCCCCCCATTTCGACAGCCAGGGCAACGCACAACCATGCACTAAGCAACTTGCCTGACATTTCAAAGCGTCTGATTCTAAGTGGACTCACAGTGGAGTCAGAGTCAGCACCCAAACGTTTCCTGCCTTTCATAGCTGGCAGATTGCAGAGGTTGGCAGGGCCATGATGTTTCCTTGACATCCATGTGATGCACTATAGCTGAAAGGCAATATTGTTTAATAATAGTTAAAACAGCCAGAAAGTACTAACCATGCCTGAATTGTCATCATCCTTAATCTCATCCAGACCATGAGACTTTGGTGACTCAACCCAAAGCCATGGAAAGCCCTTAGGCCATCCTTCAGCATGATGTGCATGGAAGGCATTTACTTTCACACGGGCCACTTCCCTCCTTTCCGAGGATTACTGGCACTCTGTCTCTCTCCCAGGCCTTCTGCTTTCTGTCTTCCACAGGTGTTCAGAAAGCAGCTCCTTGTTCTTCTTTGGCAAGCTCTCCTCTGCTATCACCCTTCTTCCTATACCTAAACCTGTCTGTCACCACTGGCATCTTGTGAAGAGAATGTACACTCGATTCAGCGTCAAACCTTGCACCTATAGCTGTTAGGCTCTTACGTACTCAGCTTCAGGATCAGAGCTCTTCAGGCAAAATTGCTACTTCTCGTTCCACAGATGCTCTGCTCCCCAGACTCCAGAGTGATAGAATTAGCATAGACAGACTAAAGAGCACTGCACTTTCATGAAAGGATGACTAGCACTCAGATTATTAGCAGTAGAGACTTGTTAGAAGCTGTTGCAATAAGAACCCGGGTACAATCTCCCTTTCCCCGCTGGCTCTACCACCCTTACTCATAAAGASTACTGCTGACTCAGGCAAACTCTTCCCATTGGAGTCACTCTTCCATAAAGATTTTCAATCCACTYCATGAGCGTGTTAGGTATTGCCCTCTGCTTCTCGTTGTTTTCAAGATACAACACCTAGCGGTTTAATTTTCAAGGACAATACTGCCTTACATTCAAAATCACCTTATTTTAATAACTGCAAAGATACATCAAAGCAACCAAAGTGGAAGATTTTGCCCCACTTTGCAGAAAGCCTGTTGAAAGAGTACACAGACACAAGGTTGTTAACAGACTTCTTGGTAAAACCGCACCGTGCATTGCATGGAAACCAGGAAGTGTCAGTGTGTTGTTCTCGTGGGGATTTTCCTTTTTGGTTTGCGGTTCAAGATGATTGATAGGTAACCAGGATGTGATGAATGAGGCCTGAAAACAGGAACAGAACTAGGCTCTTGAAGGTGCAGATGTTTTTCATTCTCTGTTTGCTTTAATGTAATTTAGATTCTACTTCTCTCTAATACACTTAGAGCAAAACTCTTACAACAAAACAGATTTTAAGCCCCAGATAGATATGTATGGATAATATGCTTCCTCATAAACCTGACTTAGCATTGATATCTGGTTTTATAATATTATCACCTGTTTTAAAACATGTTAGTGATGAATGAGAGAAAAGTGACATTCTGGAACCAAATTCAACCCTATTTAAAAGATTCAAGATTCAAACCAGATTCAAACCTTATTTTAAAAGTGTCTGGCAACCCTTGCCAAATCTAGAAATTGGGCCACATGACTCCTAGCTTTCCCTGAGGTTTGGACATTTCAGGTCTTGGCTCTCCATTCTGCACTATCTCCAGTGGATATTTCTATTTTTCAAGAATTCTTAGAAAAATGACTTCATGGCTAAATAAGAATAGAAGAATATTTCTTGCAGAATTGAAGAAATAAGAGCATGTCACTCCTGAGTAGTGGAAATGCTCTCTGCATGAAAAATCTTCTGTGACATCATTCATGAAACATTTCAAAAGGCAAAACATTTTGTCAGCAGAAATACTAAGGCAGTGCAGTTACTGCCATTTTCACATCTAGAATAACTGGAATTAAAAAAATCATTAAAATAACACGCTATAATACACACCAATTTGGATAGCATTACTATTTCCTGAGTATTCCACCTTTTCTTTAGAGTATATTAATAAAACCATTCACTAGAGAAATTCAGAGCTCAGCCAACTGTAATAGGATACAGAGGCTTCCACCTTTATGTCAGAAGTTGGACTAAAGCCCAGGTCAGCAGTGACGAAAACCAACAGAKAGCTGTTAGCTCCGTTATGTAAAATGATTCATTAGTCCCAATCCCAGTAGTAGCCACGTGTCGACATCATTAGAGCACGCCTATCTGGGAATCCCTCAGGGCGGGATGGGGAAAGGAAGTCATACTGGGAAAATCTGAGTCTAAACTGGGATGACTACGTACTGATCAAAATTTAGAAATCAAATTCTACGGGCTCTGAGAGGGTTGAGCAAGCGTGTGTCTGTGAGTCTGTAGTCCTTCACCAATCTCAACAAAAAAGTCCCCGTGACCAAGCAATGTGTGCAGTGATTCAGTGCGTCTGGGGCRACGCTTTCCTTTCCTCTGATGATGATATTCTGGCTCTGTGAGTCACCGTTTTTGACAGAAAGCTGAGACTTTAACAAGCCTGGAAATCAGCCACCTACTCAATAAACAAAGGCCTCTTCAGATAATGGCTGGCACGCAGGGAAAGTCTTTACTTACAAATTATTGGGAGTTGTCAGATGAAATACTTTGATTGGGCCAGTGCCTAATTGTGAAAGCTAAAGTGATTTAAAGGAAATATGCTTCCATATTCAGTAGGAATAGCTCCTTTTTTTCTAGGTATTCCTTGTGGATACTTTCACAAAACAAAAACTTTGCTTTTCGGTTTGTAACTGCAAGGAGTGTCTGCTAAATAGGGACATTAAAAAAAAAAAACAAAGGTTAAATTAAAATGTTTAGGGAGTTGCAATAAAAGTAGATGGGTTTAAGGGACATAGTCCAGAATTTTCCCGTAAAAAGTTTTTATAGTTCAGATTTCATTTCAATTTGGCTTAGAATAATGTTTCCAAACTTTTAAAAATTGCATGGGAAAGAAAAATTCTAACTACATCCATGAAAAGATTGCTGATCAGCAACAACAATGACAGGAAAAAAAAATCATTTCAGAAGACCTGGCTTTTTAAAGACTCGCTAATACTAGACACACTCTAGTAGGAGGATATCTTATTTCTCCCATATGATGATACTTATTCCTTACATTTCTGTGCTAGCTTTAGATTCTCCATACCCTCTTTTCCTGTAAGTGCACACTGGAAAAAGGATGTGGAACAAAGTTCAAGTAGTTAAGTTTCTTATAAATTGTTTTTTTAAACAAATCTGTTCCCTGGCCACCAGAGTCATTGTCTCTGTATGTGTTTGCTAACAGGCAAAAATATTAGGCCTCAATCCAGAAGCTTCCTGACTACTCATTTATTTTTATTAAAAGGGYGAGAGGCACTGAATTAAGCATGCAAAGAGTCAGTAAAAATGCAAAGAGGTACAAGAAATGTGTTTCATTCCTCAGTAGTTGCCACAGGAAGGGAAAAAAAATCTGCTAATGCATCTTCTAAACATGCTTTATCTGCTTGGCAACTATTGCTCTGGTAAACATCCTGAGTGAGCCTATACACTGTCATCACTTCTAATAAACTTCCTCACTGCTGACATTAATATTATTCTCTTTGCAATAGCTTCCCCCAAAAGAGTTATGGGAGCTTTCAGGCTGCTTCAGAACATGGCACAGCTGGAAACCCTGCAGGCAGTGAAACCAGAGTCCTGCAATCAGACAGCTGTCAGTGTTGAGATGATGAAAACCCAGTCATCAGCCTCGATACCCGGACAGCTTCAGGCTGTGCAGTGAGTCGTCTTGACCCCAGCCCTGACTAACGGGGATTGCGAAGAGAATCCTTGGGGATCAGCTCATGCAATCCAGGTGAAGAAATGTACCTGGGATTAAAGGTGGTGAATAGTTGGAGCCTGATCTTYAATGGTTGACTGTGGAAGTAAATTATGAAGTCTTCTTGGGTGAAAGCAGGCAACACAACGTTGCTTAGTAGGTTCCCCTGCTATCTTACTGACCTGCTGAATATACCACAGAAAAGATTCATCTCTTTAACTCAGTTGAAGTTACAGCTCAGTTACAGCTAATCTCCTTAATAAAACCGACTTAAGATCTACTTTTAAAGCAGTTATAAGAGCAAAAAGCTATTATATTGTTATTTCATCATTCTCTGGCAACTTTTGCACTGAGGCTCTAGCTTTGTGAAGTCATGGGAAGCCTGAATAAATTCAAATAAAAAACAGACATAAAACCAACAAGTTCAATTAAATGACAGATTTTGAATTCTAATTCAAAGGTGTTGATAATAAGGTTCAAAGGTTCAAATAACAAGGTGTTATTTGAAACTATTTTTTCAGATGACATAAAAAAAATTGACTTCTTGGTTAAAAAAAAATAAACCTTACCAAAAAAATGCCTGGTATGAATGACTGATTGCTCTGTATCTTCAGGAACATAATTCTTAGATGTATGTTCATTAAAACACTGTCTAGTAGTCCATTGTATACGGTAAAGAAATAGTTGGAGCAAACTGCAGAACTAAAATCTCTCATTTAATGCATGATTTAATGATTAATACTAAGTTCAGCAGGATTTCTCAGRTTAGAAATATAGATGTGCATTTTGCATGTGTTGGACTTAAACAGATAGGTTGGATCATCAGGATTTTTTGGAAGTTCAGGAGTATCTAGATCTAGAATTCTTCTATATTTATGGCTTAGCAGTTTTAAATATGGATAAAACTATTTTCAATATTTGTGATTTTCACATAAAAAAMCAGCAACAACAACAAAGAACTGAATAAATTATAGCATCATCTGCATATCCAAACTGTGGAGAATAGGCAAAATGAATAAACACTGATGTTTGTTTTCAGCAGAACAAGCACAGTCCTAAAAAGAAATATTGGATTAGCTTGGCCAACCACCATATAACTCAACTAGGAGGAAAAAAAAAAAAAAAAAAAAAAAAAAAAAAAAAAAAAGAGAGACAGAGAGAGAAAAATGAAGGCATTGGAATATTCTTCCCTCAGTGTTTCACTCCTTAAGAGCTCTAAAAAAGCACTAAAACCCCTTCCTTCTCGTCCATTTTTTCCAATATTATTCTTTATCCATGTGTTTTTTTCCAAGTATTATCAAGGCTGCCACATTTGTTGATTGACTTATTTCTAATCATTTTCTTGAATGTATCAGTGGACTGGCTATATAAAACACCACACATGGTGGTTTGTTATTGTTGTTTCTTACTGGATCACAGATTTGCAGTTGTTGATACCTCGTTACTCATATGCTGTTCATGACAGCCTGACCTTGCACATTGGCTACTAATGGCAGGGACTACCCCAAATACGTGATTGAGGCATGTAGATATTAGCTGAATATGCTCAATGACAACTATATCATGAATCAAAACTGAAGAGAACTATTCATTAGCCTCAATTTGTCAGAAAAAGCAGCTGACTGACTTTGTGACGATACATTGAAACTCTTGACATTAGGGGACATTGAATAAAGTTGTGCTAACTGTGCTGTATAGTTACTGCTCTTCACAGAGTCTTCCAAATGGTATGATGTGAAGAGATCAGAAATGCTGAATATGAGAGAGAAAGTAAAGAAACACTCTTGGAAGCAAGAGCATTCTCTGAGGAACAGCTCATGAAAACAGTTTGAGGCCTCAACAAAGCTTAACTCCCAGACAATAATGTGAGGTCCCAGGGAGAAAATGAGTTGCATATTCAGCTGTGGATAAGCTGCTGCATTTTCAGAGGTGCAGACTAGGCTGATACCAGTTTGTACTTTTCCATAATAACCCAGGAAACACMAAGGCACAAGTACGTTCCCAATGGAGACTGAAGATACCTGAGGGCAACAGACTATTGCTTGAATGTAACAAACTGCAAATGGTGAAGCACTCATAGAAATACTCATGGAATTACTTGAATCATTGTGGAGTCAAATGATTTTGCTGTGATGCTTGTTATTCCTAGTAATCTTTTATTTGAGTGACATATAGCTGATTCTTTTGCAAAGATCCAGAACTGAACCAGTGATTGAATAATAAGTGACTAGATACAATAACAGGCCTCAGTTTAGTTAATATCTGGTTGAACTTGACACCAGAAAGCACTATGAAATGTGATCATAGTTAAAAAGAGCCAAATGAAGTAGCAAATCCGGCATGAGCCATTGTCATATAGAGTAACTCCTAGAAGAATAGTAATTTCTTCTTGATAACGCACCAGAAGATTTTTTTTCCCAATAAAACTGCTTATATTCTTGAAGCAAAATTCACTGAAGGTGAATCAGTAAATACAGTAGTCAAAACAAGTAATCTCACGTGACCTGTTATTACCACCTGATGATAAACAGTATCAGTGCCCCATACACTACAAAGGATGGATGGAGACCAGGAAACTTACATCAGAGCTGGAAAGGAAAGCAGCAAGAACCTCAAAATACAGAAGTGACAAGATGACGTTCTTGCACAAAGTAAAAGGGGAAGTTCTTTACAGAAAGCAGCAATCTCCCTGAGGAACTGCAGAAGCAGCTGGTGCAGAATGAAACCACTCACCCAGGGGATCTGCAACCTGGCATTGCAAAGAGGTCCCACTCCTCCTCCCAGAACAGTCTCGAAGTGTCTTAGATACAYCTTACCATATCAATGCCTGAAAACTGGCTAGCTCGCTTGACTCTGAAATCTATATGTTCTGAAAGGATGGGGTACACTGAGCACCTAGTAATCAACTCCAGATACCTAAATAGGATGAAAAAAAGAAAATGACAGGCTCATACTAGGATATGAATGTGTTGCTGTGGTTATCACTGTTTATGGATTTATTTGGATCACATGAGGGTTTTCTCAGTGGGGAAAAAAAAAGATGCTAATATGCTGTCTCCCAGTTGCTGTGCCTGAATTTCCTGTGAGTCAACAGTAATATGATTGTGACTGGTTATGCTGATAAAATGATATGACCTGAGCAATCAAAGTATGAGTAATAAAGTTAGGTAAAGTATCTGACTGGTACTGTTAATAAATTCAGCACTGGTCTGCAAACACTGGATTGCATAGGTGTTTCAAAAATTAAGGAAATATTTAGCTGTTGCTCATACAGAAGCACAGGCAAGAGTATTTTCTCACAATGCATTGCCCAACTGAGGTAAATGTTGCACAGCCAGGTTCAATAGTAGCAGATTTCTCAACAGATAGTAACTGAGGAGTTTCTGGGACCCTGTGCTAATTTGAGTTTTTAAGGGATCAGCATCCTAGAGGAGACCCTGATCCTCTGCATTGCACCAGAGGTGCACTTATGCACCAGGAGAAGAATGCTTGCAGAAAGACTTTTTTCTTGTGATTAATGAGAACGTTTATTTCAGCTGAAATAGCTCTCAATGAAACATAGCTTTTCCCTGAAAGGCAAGCACAAGAGGCACTGACCTCGTTGATGGAGCATCAGAGTGGGGCTTAGGAGAAAATGTTCTAATCATTATAACTGTGTCTAACTTGCTGGGTAACTTACTTCCCCCCACTTGCTCTTTGTTTCCCTTTCTTTACTCTGTGAAATCAGGATAAAATCACTGACTTCTCAGTTACCCCTTCCAGACCAGATATTGTAACACATAAACCTCACGTAACACAAGAAAAAGAATGACTACAAAGAACAAAATCAGGGTATGACCCATTTCACTGGCAGAGCATAAGATTTCAAATTCTTTTTCAAGAAGAACCTACGTTTTTCTTCTCTGACACCATGAAGATCCAGCAGATGACAGCTCAAAAGAGTTTATCTCAGACTAAACGCTTAAGGTGCTAAACGATATATTGAGGTGGGAACACTGCATTTCACCGAGCTTGAATTGTGAAGATGTATTTATTCCCTGTAGTGTATAAAATKAATACATTACATTCTCAAAAATATAGGTTTTAGAGTTCGGCAGCTCAATATGAAATTTCAAGCAAAACATTTGTGTTTTCTGTGCTAGGGGAGTTTTACGCTTTTGCTCCACCCAAGAATGCAAAATGACACTTGTTATTGCAATAGAAGGTGATGTTTTTTCTTTATCAGAGCTACTCTTTTGAAGTAACTGTTCCTGCCCTATTGGGGTAATGTTGAACACAATGGCATCAAGTCAGACTTGTCAGCACACGAGGCTGAAATCAAATGAAAATCACAAAAACATAAACATGAGAATCTTCTTGTCTTTCCAGTTTTCTCTGAGGCCTGGCCCTTAGGAAAACTTGGAGTCTATATTTCATTTTGCTTACAGATGACTAAGGTGCTGAGGGAAAAGTTTACTGCATACACTGGAGTGAATTGTTTATGAGGGGCACTGGCTGATGCGAGGCTACCAAGTGCCACAGTCACAAGCCACAGAAAGATGGCCATGGACTAATGAGGAAAAAAGATGAAGGAAATGGCAAAACAAACAAATAAACAAACAAACAAACAGCTGACTATAAAGTCATTGTACCAAACTCTTTCTAGCACTGATCAATCAGTAAAGAGGAATAGCAACGCTGTGCAAGAGAAGCTGTGGACATTTAAAAGATGCACCTGGATACGAACTGGATACAGAGCTGCTGCAGTGGGACAACCTGAAACTTCTCTGGACTTTCAGGCTTCAAAAGGAGGTTGTGTGGCCAGATGGCCAGCCTTCAGGCTAGGACTGGAAGCCCTACTTTTATTCTGGGCTCCTCCAACTCATTGGGTCACCTTGAGCAAGTCATTTTACATCTCTTAGCATTGAGTTTCCTCTAGGTACCAAATCTTTCCGTATAACTATCTCCAAATGCTACTGATCTCAAGTAGRTAAAGACTGATTATCCCCAGAGGTCTCGCTTAAACCTGGCTAATAATCAGTCTACAACTGGCTATAAGATTCATTTTAAATGTTTTTATATCAAAAGTAGTATTCAGTATCACAGTAGCATTAAAGATTCTGGTCAATTCTGATTTGCAAAGCAGTTTCCCTAATCACAAAAAAAGATCAGTCCTGAATACGAACTTCAGAAAATCGTACTTTGCATGCACAGTTGTCTAACAGGAACCAAGCACTATTGAATGGAAAATAGCTGCCAAGCTTCAGAATTTTTGTAGATAGCATCACACAGTGAAACAGAATGGAATTGCCAGAGAGACAAGGTAAAAAAAAATTTTTTATAAGACTGATACTGAATATGTTGATTTCAGTATAATATACATAACTTATGTATTTAAAGTGTTCCTGTATGTGACAAATTTAGGCATAAGCAATACTTAGCAGCAGCGGACGATAAACTGCATTTATCAAAGACTTATTAGCAAAARAAGCTTTTTTCTACACTTTCATCCTAGATAAATGATGGAAATGAGAAAGGATACGAAAACTGATAGAGGACATCTAACCAAGCAGGAGGAAGAAGAATAGGGAAGTTAGTGAAAGCAAAACCTGGAAATGAATTCAGGCCTCACCCTCAGTGAGCCATTATAAAGAAACATGATTCATTAATAATTGGCAAAAAGTACTTTCCCATAACCTGCCCAGCTAGCCATTTGTATTGCTCATGCAGAGGCTTCCCCCAGAGCATGAGGATGGACTCTGGAAGACCTGGCTGCCTACAGCTTTAATACAAACTTCCTCTACCACTTCCTTAATCTCACTCCAGGATAGTGATATTGGTTCTTATCTGTCCATAAGATACACACTGGCAGATGAAGGTTAGCTCCTCATTACCATTAGAGTAAATCTTAAAGCACTGTTGAACAGCTACAACTACACACTATGGGAAGTGCAGATGCAAACTTATTGGGACTGTGTTTTGAGTGGGCATGCGAGCTCTGCACGCTCCCTGAGAACATCACACACCATGTTGCTGTCTAAGGCAAGCAGGATCCCTGCCCCAAGCTGATAAACCTCCTTGGCAGCGACACAGATCTCAGCTTGGCTGCCCCCGAGGTGGCCACCTAAGCTGGTGCAGTAACGTGTTGCGTGGAGGCTGCGCCGAGCCCCCATGGCACGGCTGCATGGGAACGCGGTGGGAACGCGCTCAGCACCGCTGCCCACACACGCCACTCCCCGCAGCTTTGCAGACACCTACCTGTGAGCAAAAATAACAATAAAAGAGCCCCCTGGGGAAATACACTTCTGAGAACCTGTTTGGCTGCGGGCCGCTCCAACGCACGGCGATGGTGAGACGCACCTAATGAGCCAAGCCTGTGTCGCAGCCACCTTTACTGCTCTGTGCTCTGACAAGGGCAGCCTCCTCTTTACAAAGGCAGATATTAACTGTGTAGTTTGGGATCACTGGTTTCAGTATACATTTCCTACTCAGCTGTCAACCTCTTTTACAACCATCTCATGTTGCTTTTAGTCCAGTATCATTAGCAGAAACAGAGACGGAAGTTTTACCACAGCTGCTCCATGTCTGATATATATACATTTTTTTTTTTTCCTCAAAAGAGACAACAGTGTCTCAGAGCTTCCAACTACTGAGTGTAGTTCAGTCAGCACTAGGAGGACAGAAAAAAAAAAAAAAAAGTACTGTATTTTTCCAATTGTAAATATAAGTAAAATTCAGGTCTTCCCTGTGATTCTSTGAATTGGCGTGGTTCCTTGAGTTCCCATGTATGTAATCGTTAAAATTATAGACTACTCCTCAACTTCGTTAGGTCTTGTTTTCTGCTTGTGCCATGGGGGTTGTAGTTTACTGCACAAAAATAAAATTACTGCATTAGAAAACACAGTCAGTGCTGTCATGTAGAGGAACTGGAAAGTCCCAAAGCCAGTGTGTACAAAAGAGAGCTCAATTACTTTCTTAATCRCATGCGCAGACTCCAGAAAGGACTGCAGGCTTCATCAGCCAGGAAAGAGTCACGGCAGTTTGAACTTTAAATTGCAATTAGCTGAACCTTCAGGCTGGCTGAAATCTTCTCCGAGGAAACCCCCTCTCCGTGTCATGTGCTGCTTCACGTTACTGTCTGCAAGTTCATTCATACGCTGAACTTCTCCTTCTTGTCTTGGGTGGGGTCAGCTCCAGCAGCATGGAAAAAAATCACAGCCAGCTGCTACTGATACTGCTGCTGATGCCTCTGCGAAGAGGCCTGTGATTCGACGGGGAGGAAACAGATAAACACGGAGAGCTGACACAATCTGCTCTGCCAATGGAATTAAGAGCAGCCATGCTGCTCACCGATAACTGCAGTGTCTGTAAGCCTGGCTTTGAAAGGGTTTTCACCTCCTGGGAGCAACAGACACTGTGCTGCAACAGCCAGCRAACTTCTGGCCTAGGCTGCAACATGGCTAGCTGTGAATATCAGTTCTTGATAATCTATGCAAAATGATCCAAACCACAAGATTTATCTCAAAAAAATCCCTTGCAGGCAAAAGCAAAAATAAACAAGTGGGCTGAAGATCTGAGTTTTACTCAGTATCAGCCATGGCATAGTTAGGAGAGAGGTACTGATGACAAATTCCTTAACCTCTGCCTCACTTCCTTCCCTCTGCTAACCTTAAATTGGGAGCTTAAACTAGACTTTTAATCTAATAATTCAATTTAGTGCTGACAAGTGAAATTTGGTTAATGCATGCTCTAGGTTATCAGCTGATGCTAAGCTATTATGAGTTTTGAACTCCATGAATTAGGCTAGTGTGACGTTGTATTATGTTTAAAGCCATCAAGATGGATACAATTGGTTCTGTTTCGTAACTATCATCTTTGTGACACTGCATCCACAGACAATCGTGTGCGTTTAGTCTTGGTCTTAAGAAAAGCAGTTTCAGAAGAGACTTTAGTGGAACACCTTTTCTAGCTCTCTCATTTATGATCCCTTATGATTTCTTAAAAAAAAAAAAAAAAAAGATATGTATGTGAATTGTCTTCTCCTATCTTTACTGTACTTYCCAACATTTATCCATTACTGCCAAAATAGAAATGCAAGAGAGAAGAGAAAGCAAATGGAGAGGCCTTGTTATGGGACCTCTACAATTCCCAAGAACTTTCACATTCTGGGGCTACATTATCATCTCCTCTTCTGACATCATGGTTAAGTAAAAACTACATCTCTTTTTCCCAGCTTCTCTGTAGCGTATTCCACCACCAGTCAACTACATTCAGAACAAAAATTACGCTTTGACCAAAGAAAAAAATAGTTTCCAGAGGTCCTCTACTCCACCTTGTTACTCAGTAGCCCGAACGGCAGTACCCAAGCAGTCCGTTAAAGGTGTTTATCTAATAAAAACAACATCTCTTAGCAACCTATTTCCAAACCTAATTACCGCCACCGTCTAGCTGCTCTCTCTGAACACCATCTCCTTTCCGGTAACAAYATTGCCACATTGCCTTGTTGGCCTTCTGCTTTTTAATCTACCCCTGTCCCACAGGGCTCACCTGTTCTTTTTCCTCCAGCATGTTCATCACGCTCACACATTTTTTTCCCCTCACTTTTCACCTATCTATTGGCCCACTATATTAACCTGACTGCTGCTACCTCTCTTTATTCCTTCTTACACTTGTGGTTGGTATGTATTTGTCTGCTATCATCTCAGATCACTTTATCCTTCTGGCAGCTTCTTGCAGGGGCAGAACTGAGAGTGTGTGTAAATGGTGGTTAAACAACTGCAGCTTCAATGCTGCCTCCCTGTAACAGTCATGGGAGCAGTTCTGGAAGGAGACACACAAAATACAGGGGAACATTTAATTTAACCTTGACTAGAACGACCAGTGGTTTGAAAAGCACTTAATTTAAAAAGCTTTTCTTCACTTCTCGGATGCTGCCTTTCCCCATTAGGCCTCCCTCAGAGGCCTTCCTGTTTGGAAGGCAATGCTGCTGCTCCATGGGGAACACCAGTGACCAAAGAAGCAGGAAACATTTCTCCGGGGACTGTCATCCCCTGTCACGACTTGCTGGCCCTGCCTGGGAGCGCAGTCCAAGTGCAGATACATAACCTGTCCATTCAATGATGACGGCAGTTCAACTGAACTTTAATAAAATCGAGCTGCTTTACAGCTTTGGGAAAACAGCCAAAATACACACTGTGAGGACTATGTGAAAATAAACTAGTACAAAGTGCTTCTTCAAGCTTCTTATTTACAATTTTACAGGACAGATATATAATCTGAAAGGCAGAAAAGTCCCCTCTTCTGTGACTGACTGATAGATATAGTGGCCTTCTTCACAGCTAATACCTTGTGGTGGTCCCATTCTAATTCTCCCTCCTTTTTTTTTAAACTTTCTTTCTTTTTTGTATTTATTTATTTAATTAGTTTTACTGTTTCCTCTAAGTCTTTTTTTAACTACTTCCAGTTTGGGGACCAAAATTCTTAAAGTTGCTTTATGTTAATCAAGGAAAACTTTGGAAGAATATCTTACAAAAATACAATGCCGCGGGGAAAACTGCCATGAAAATACCCATTACGTAAAATGTCAGCATCTGTATTTTCCTAGACTCTGAAATGTGGTCCAGATCCCTTCAGCACCAAAACTTATGTCAGTACTGTGAGTATGCCCCACAGCAGCTTGCTAGAGGAAGGAAGAGACCTTGAAGTCACACTAACAATAAATTGAGGACCTTCTAATTTTGCTAAATTCTATTACAAAAGAATCAAAATTCAGGAACAGACCTGAATTTTGCTCTTCAAGCAACGCATGTTCCAAAAGAAATGGTCAGTGTGCTGCAATGCACAGCAAACTTATTCATTTAAGAAAGAAAAGAAAACCGCCATCAGCCACTCTTTTGAAGTCATTACTGACTACAAAGTTGTGCTGGAATGCACCACATACCAACTAAAATATATTGTAGCTCTAATCTAATACCTTGCTAAGCCATTGAAGTAACTTCCCTGTGGGGCATAAGCTTGACATGTTTTTTGTAGCTGTGTTGAGAACTAGATTACGAGGTTTTCTTTTACGTCTTACTGCAAAAATGTATTATTGCAGAGTAGATCCTGATTTTTTAGGACACTTATTACAACYTAAAAAAAAAGAATAAAGTTAAGCAAGTGGTAAGCGAATAGTTATAAACCTCATGCAGTACACAGATTATGTCAAAGTTTTAAACACACCTCGTATATATTTTATGTGCCTTGCCTACAGTTCCCCCTCCCATTCTCTTTACCCATAGAGCTGCTTTTAGCAAGAGCCTTCGGTCATCACAGAGCCCATTCCGCAGGGAAGCGGCGAGCACAGATGTGCTGCTCCCGACACACCCATTCCCAGCTCCGGACCGGGACCGGCACCAGCACAGAAGCACTTGCTGCTGCGTCCCTTGCCCCTTATACATTTATCATACACGAGTGCAATGCACAGAACCCTTGGGTGACAACAGCAACAAAAAATGCATTCTGGTCGACTCCTGGAACTGCGAGTGGAAAAATAATGTGGAAGGACAATTGTTACCCCGACCACAGAGCGCCTCGAGGCAGCTGCTGCCACAGGCGAGTTTGTTAAAAGCGGCGCCACTTCCCAGCGCTCCGGAGCCTGCTCCGTGTCACACTGCAGGAGCCTGTGGCCGTTCCGGACATAAGGGCTTTATTCCCGCCCCCCACCATTAACGTACTTCATTTTAAATATAAACATTTGAAGTAGATGACTAAACGGCTGAAAGCTCATTGATGAGCAACTGGATCCCGTGGCTGCTTCTGAACAGTTCATTCCAAAGTATTAGCAGTCAACCCTCAGAAAACTTGAGCAAGTCAGAAACAGGCATGCCAGGCATAAAAGCTCTCAAGATTTCAGTCATGGATCACAGCAGTTTTGTTTCTGCTCGGCATGGCTGTAGCCAAGCCTGGTATGTATTAGCTGCTAGTCCAGCCCATGCGAGCCCAAGAACACAGTTACTGTACGCGGGAGCGAGGGGGGAGCCTTTCCCCACCCTCTCTCTTCTCTGCTCTCTCAAACAGAGCCAGGAGAGCAAACTACGCATACAACAGCACTCACATCGTTGAACTGAGCTTTACCAGAGCTATCCTAAATTCCCTAATGCACTTCTGTTYTTAGTTTAAGCTTAGCTTTAATGATGCACAATTCACATTTTATAGATCTAGAATTGCCCTTTACAGRCGATTCACAGCTTTGCTTGATTGTACAGCCAAGGTCGTAGTTCTAACGCATCTCTGGTAACTCTGAACAAATAACAGAACTATACAGAGACAGACACGAGGAAGCTCTTGGCTGTCTGGCTGAATAGCTGCTGCTGGCCAAGGCACAAGCTTATAAGCAATCACAAGAGTTTTAATTCATACAAAACTTACGTGTGTCTGTTAGACAGAGCTTCAGCAAACATAATCCAAAAGTTGCCCAGAAGAACTTGGCCATTTTTGCCTCAGAATTGTTTTTGCAAAACCCAGAGATCCTTGCAAGATGCAGAGAGGAGCGGCGGCGCCTGTTAAGCCGGCAGTCAATGAGCCTGAAGTTTGCTGCACTTTTTATTCTGATTCAAAGGAACTGAAGTAATGACATAACTGGGAGGGGGAAGCTCCATCAAAAGTCACACCCATATTGCAACAAAAGTGACCGAGCGGTGGAAGAAAGGAGGGGGAGGCTGCTCCTCGCGGCGGAGCAGCCACACGCGCGCTTTAAAGAGGCACCGAGCCTCTTCCACTCGCGCCAGCGCCGTATGCAGAGCAGCCTCGCGCGAGTCCCAGCCTCACTCCTTCTGAGCCTTTCTGAGCAGTTCCCACTCYCACATTTGAAGTTCTCCTTGGTATCACAAAAGCAGCAAACAGAAAGCATCACAGGTTCTGAAGCCCGGAAAACCATCTGAGAGTGCCTGAGTGCCTCCCAAAAATATTTTGCTTATTTAATCCTATACATCTATTTCTYGCTTTTTCAGTACAATTTAGGGCAAGGAGAAGTGGTTCTCCGCAATGAACCTTTCTGACATGTCTTTTACCTTCTCCTCTCCCTGCCCCAGCTTGAATCTGGAGGTAGGTACATCAAGGCACATTCAGCCCTYGACTTCCCTGCAAAGGCTGCACCAGGGAAAGCAGTAGCTAATGCCAGTGCCAGCAGGAATACTGGGGAAACTAGGGACTCTGGTCGCATGTATTTACAGTGAGACACAGGAGGAGTTTATTCCCAATTCCCCAAAGGAAGAAGCAGGAGAACATACAGCAGCGTACGTTCAAACAAGCTCCTGAGGGCCACGTGTCCACAGGTTCTGTGTGAGTCTGGAGCTACCAGAAGATGCCACCCGAAATCCCTAGGGAGAACCTAGTGAGACCCTCAAAGCCAGTGCAAGGCAGGGGGAGGCACGCGGGTCGTGTGCCTAYGGGATTTATCATCATCCAGCCTCGCTTCTGAGCCCGGGAATGACGGCAGTGGTTTGCGAGAGGYGGAATTAGGGGTTGGTCAGGGATCACCAAGCGTTTTACACTGCACCTTCAGCAGCCAGCGCGTGGCGATGACTGACAGTCAGTCATGCCCTGCTTCCCGCCTCACTCAGCAGCGTTGGAAGGAAAAGCACTATATCATATTACCATTGTGTCGGTCCTCCCCCTTTAAAGATTTTTTTTGTCATTAATTTTTAATCTCTTTTAACACAAACAAGGGAAAAGTACTGACAGGTTCTCCCAGCCACAAGAACTCCACACAATGGGGATTTCAGGACTTTGGCTTTTCTTTAACTTTTGTCTTAAAGATGGCTGGTTATCCTTTCCTCAGCCAGCCACATTTTTAGCAACAGGTTCCAACAGGCTTTTCCTACAGGTTTGAATATCTGATGGGACAAGGTTAAAGTGAAAATCTTTCCTTAAAACACATGGGATCTTTTTATTAAAAAGCCTAAAAACTTTGACTATACAGAATAAACCTGTTTTATTTGCTGAATATGTTAGTTTTTCATTTTAAAACAAAAGGCTTTAAGAGCAAAGAAAAAATGATCTATATATACAACTTGCTGTTTATAGTACAGCAAAAAAAAATAGTTCAGTGTATTCCTGCACTTTCAGAACATAGCTTTTTTAGGTGTATAAGTATATGAATAAAGCCTAGAGGCTAGATTTTAAAAAGCTGGTGTGCACTTAATACTTATTGTGAGTTTACAAAGCATATCATTTTCTTCAGTTGCTAAAGTACTTTTAAAGTTCACTCCACAGAAGAAACAAAAGAACGGAATATTTAATTAAAACTTAGATAACTGACTATGGGGTTTTTTTTTGATGAACGAACAGAAAATGAGGAACATGAAATCCTGTATTCAGAATTAAATGAAATGAAAATGGAAGTCTGTTTTCTTTGGCATAAGTAAATGGAGGATATCAACCCTTTCAAGGAGGTGGGCAAGTGCTACAGAGGCAAAAGTCTAACTTCGCCAGGAGTGGAAATTCTTATTCACTCTATGGTCTAAAGCTCCCATATTATAGCCCTTAAGGCACCAGATTATGGACGCGTTGTTTTCTCAATACTGGATATTATTTAATATGCATCATGAACATTTCACCACTTTTCTTGGGGGGGGGGGATTCCACACTGGGGTGGAGACTGGTTGGAAAATATTTCTATTGTTCGCTGTCCTAGAAAGCTGTACAGACAGGAGGCATGGTTGGAGGAGGTGCATGGACGGGTTAGTGCTAATGCAAGAGATAGAGGTACACAAGAAAAGTAATGCATCACAGCATGCCACTTTGTGTGATAAGACACAGACCTAAGTAATGAATTATATGTATAGAACATGTAAGTTTGCCCATTTTGTGTGCCTCAGTAGCCAAGGACATACAGTAACATTCCCAACTACCCCCACTTCAAAGAGATGCCTTTAAAAAAAGTAAATAAAAAAAGCTGACACAAAAGTATTTCCTTCTTTCCCACCCAAACATAGAATTTCTTCCCTAAAATATGATGGCCTGAGGTATACAGTAAAACAGATTTAGTGTTGGGACCGTTCCTGATGCCACTTAGAAAATTTAGTCAAAAGATGTGTACAACTGTGGGAGAGGGGTACCATGCTTGTGTGTTTGAAAAGTTACTAACGCTTATTTTAAAGTATAGAAACACATCCTAAAGTGAGTTTTTAGCAAAGAAAATACAACCGAGCCTCATTTTAAGTTGAGTCCATTGGTTCACTCCCATTGTGGATTTGCTTCCATGGTTATCCACACAGGTAGCATAGTTAAATGTTAAAGCTTTGGGAATTTGCTTATGCCCTTGGCAATATCAATTAAATGGATGGCAAAATGATACCAAACTAATAGATGAAACTAAAAGAATCTGATTTTCATAATAGGATGAAATAATACAACTAGAATGTTAAAAAAGCATTATTTTTAGAGTAATTTTTCCATGAATCTTCTGATACAGGACATACAGAATCTATGATGGTGTAATGTTAGCACGGGAGCACCAAAGTATCTCATCTGTGATTTTATCACATATGTGAACTCTAGCCAGCACTAATTAATTTTGATAAAAATCCTACTAGGGAATGCATGTGTTGGAGCCCTAGTAAAGGCTTATATGTGGCTTACAGCAATATAGATATTTTTGCTGGGATTCCCTTAGAGGATGAAATTCCGGACTAGCTGAGTCAAAAGTCAGAATTCTACCAACTTCAGTACTGCAGCATCTGTCTACAACGCATGATTGTGTAGATGTTATTAAATCAAGTGAATGCATCTAAAGTTAGGATAAAAAAGTACATCAATGAAGAATGGTTTCATTATCAAACATAATCAACATTTAAGTGGGGGAAGAGTAGAATTCTGTCTCTATCAAACTGCCTTTTTTTCCCCATCCCCCAAAACCACTACTTGGAAAATACTTTTTTCAGCAGAAATACAAATATTATAATAAAAAAAATCCTTCCGAGAACATCACTTTCTTTTTTTTTTTTTTTTTTTTTTAAAAAAAACAAAGTTGTTTATGTGGAGTTGTAGAACATAATCTCACTGAAAATACAAAGCTAATTTTTCCTTAGGCAATGCTGATAGCCACAGCATCCATTCTGTGTAGACTACAGCTGGCCTGTGAGACTGACTGTGTGACAGTTTCAGGGGAGGATGAAGATTTTATAGGCATAGAATTGCAATCACAATAAGATATGGTATTTTAATCAGATTTTCTCTTGTGTCCCTAGACTACAATCTTGTTTGCTATAGTTCAGACCGGATTTAATTTTCATGATCAAACCTGAAACCAGATTTTGTAATGGAAATGTTCATAAATGCTGCAGTGTAGCAAATCCTGTCCTGCGCACTTTTCGTGGGCTCTAATTGCTGATGGGAAACCATTAAAAGAGCCCGTGCCAGCTAGAGCCAGAAAAGCTGCTCTTCTGGCTGGAGGCAAAGCGCTCCTTGGGAAGTTGGGCACCCGGTTCTTCTCCCATCAACCTTTTGTTCCCAGCCGTAATTTAGAGCCCGTGTCCTGCAGAGAGCTGGGAGGATGCACAATGGCTCCTAGTTGTTTACTTCTGGAAAGGGCAGCAACCCAGACTGGCAACTACCTCACGGATTCCTCAGCCTGTTTTACTGGTTTGCCCCTGATCCCTAAACAACTCGTTAAACTAACACAGTAAAAAAAACCCTTTGCAGCCAGATTTRTTCGAATATGCTGTAAGAAACTCTTTGCTTTCTTATTCCTAGTGAGCAGCCCAAAGCATTTTGTCCCTGGAGGGCCCACGTGCCTTGTGGCTGAGCACCGATAGGAAATTGCCATGCCAGTCATGATTTTCACACCATATATATATATATCCATATATATATATCCACTTATTTTTATTACATCGCTGCCCAGGAAGCCTGCACAGAGCACACAGCAACTGCAACCCAAAAGCCAGGTGACCAAGCACATGGTGCAGACCTATCTAGTCTGAACTAGTGATTAACACTAGTGATGAGTGTTTGCACTAGTGATTAACACTAGTGATGAGTGTTTGCACTAGTGATTAACAGAGAGCAAAGGAGTTGTGTACCAGGCTCAGCATCGGGGGCAGGACAAGGGGAACCAAAGAGAAAAAAAGGGAGATATACTGAAACCACCTACAAAGAAAGTATCTCTCCTCCCTCTTCTCTTCTCCAGCACATACTGTGGTATAAGTACCCAGAAATCTATACATCAGAGCTTGAGCTGCCATCTTTGTGCTWATCTTTCAGTTCTTCTGCTTTCATGACTTTCATTTGCAGTTTACCAATAGGTAAATCAAGTTTATATTGGGCCCTCTTCAACATGTTCTATTTCTCTTCCCTCTCACCCTTCTCTTTCTGTTGTCTTCTTTTTGATTCTACTTCTTGACTTCTTTCACCTCCCTTTCTCTCTCATCTCCCCTCATTTCTTCCTTTATTTAATCTCCTGCATTTTCCTGTCTTCTTCACAGTGTGTTGTAATGAACTTAAACATGTGAAGATGCAGAAGAGTAGGTGAGCATTACAAAATGCAAACACTCACTCCAGCTACTCAGGAAACACTTAGCATTTGCATAAGCAAACTGTTAATTGCACCTACAGAAAAACTCTTGGGGGCTCTAATGCCTCCTATTGGACCTAACTACAGCCCTTTAAAGTCAAAGGAAGCTTTCTGCTGCTTTTTGAACCATGACAGTTGTGAATTGCATTTGTTTCAGTTTCAGTATCTATATTATGACAACACTTCATAATGTGTTACACTCTTTGCTGTATGTATATAGTCTGTAAGGATAGAAATTACATCAGATTTATAGCCTCCRATAGCACATTCTCCTATCTTGCTAAAGAACAAAAAATCTATTTGGGTTCCTCCACGGAACAACTTCTGTCCACAAAGTGTCTGTTTGTGCCAGTCTTGTCATAGCCACATATAGTGCAGCCACATTATTGCTGTACCCTAAACATAGCAGTAAGCAAAGGGCTAGTCAAGCCATTCCTTTGCAGCTTCAAAGGACACTAAAAGCAGACCTGGTCTATACATAAACAGAAACACTCAACTTCAGCAGTCTCACTCTACGCAGTTTATGACCCCTGCGAAAGGTGGAAGGGAAGGAAAAGTGTCCTAATTTTAGACTGTAATGGGCCTGTTTGTTTCCCGAGCGGGAGATAATAGCAAGTTGCAGCAGGGCTCTGGGAGGGAAGGTGCAGCGAGCGGCGYGGGGAGGCTGCCAGGCCCAGCGCGCTGGGCCGGGCTCTGCTAAACCTGTCAGGTGAAACACACGGCGAGCAGCCTGCCCCGCTCCGTGGGGGCATCTCTGTAGAAACAGGCTCTCCTTCCTCCAGAAATACTCCTTTTACCTCGTTGGACCTACGAACACCAGCAGCAACTACTGCGTCCTCCCCCCACCGCCGGAAATTTAAACCCTGTTAGTCCTGTAGGGTAAATACAGCTAATGCAGAATAAACCTTGCTCCTCCTGGTGCAACAGCAGCACCGTGTTTACCAAGATTTAATCCTTTACACCTGTGCAAACCCCACCAGAGCCAGCACAGCTGCTTCCCTGTGCCCATCTGGAACACCAGGAGCCTGAAGAGCTGCCTCAGCTCCAAATGGGCTTTGAGAGCAGCTTCATGGTTGAGGAATATGCAAGGAATAAGAAACCCTCCAGTTTGCTTCTAGGTGTGCAGGGGTGGCAGTAAGGAAAATATTTTTCATTGCAGAGCTCTGCACAATTTATGTGGGAATTGTCAGGGAAAATAAACAATGACTTCTGGGGGAAATTGCTCTCTATCTAGATAAGCAAAAAACTATAGCTGGGTTTATCTGCGGGCAACGTTTTGCACGAGACAAGGAGAGAGGCATAGAAAATAGACTTTATAAGATTGCTCAGAGAGAAAATTTTGATTTTGCACACTTTTATGTTGTCTGAATTTCTGGTAGAGAAATAGATATGGGGAGAGATGACTGGGGTACAATGTATAATAGTGAACTAATCTTAGAAATGGAAATTGTCATGTAAAAAATCTCACACCCATCTCTGGTTCAATGACTTGGCTTAAACAATCCCGAATGCCAATATATTAGAAATGAAAGGTATCGCTTTTTGGGATATAACAACATAGTTAGGAGTTAGTTGTATTAGCTATCTCCTGAAAGAGATAAACTTCATAAAGTAACACAACTGCATTCAAGAAATACTTCAGTACTGTTGCGCCACAATAACTTATTGTAGCTTGACTTTTAATTTCAGATCTCCGTATCATCTACCTGTTGAGTGTAAGTGGCTGTAAGATCCTGCCATACTGACCTAAACAGAGACAGAGAATATATTACCATTCCCAGTTTGAGCATCAGGGTTTGTCATACTCTTCTATCTTAGCTCCATCTATAGGGAGTCTAAGCATGGCCAAGTGAAGAACAAAGAGTAAAAACATTACTTTYGGTGTGATTCTGAAAAAGTGCTTGTACACCATTGGGGTTGCAATCTTTAGGGTGACTTTGAGATATATTTGAGCTGATATGATCTACCAGCAGGAGATTTATAGGAGAAAAATTCTACATCAGAAGATGTTTTATGCTATTGTAAATCACAAAATTTGCACTATATTGGTCTGCTCAACAAATAACACATCATGCAATATCATTGCTATCGTTCCCACATAGGTTTTTTTGATTTTTCAGTCATTTGTGGTGCATCAGAAAAAAAAGTGCTAAGAAATTTAGAAGGTTCTTCCAAATAATGCATGTCTAAAATATTTGCCATACATTCACAAACTTTTAATTTGTAGAAAAGTACAACTGGTAATAAATATAGTATTATGTTATTTGTTCACTTCTGAAAACACTACTTATGTACGCTAACTGTTTTATTGAAGTGCTGGAAGGATTAAGCAGGTCATGTCTGAACAGTACTTCGAACAAGTCAAATCTAGAAAGCTATTAAGACTCCTTGAGATGTTAAAGTTTCAGCCAACTTGCACTGAATTTACAAGAAGTGATCCACATGTGAATCATAAGCAGTTCAAAAATATGAGAGCAAATTAAATGGATATGAGAACTAGCAAGAGAGTCTGTTTTTCCTCTGCTGTCCATTGTACCTCAATTCTCATCTGTCAAAAGCCTTTCTTCCTATCTTTTGCAAGATACATTAAGATAAAGATGTTTATACACATAAAGGTTTAGTTGGAACTTGTACTCCCTTCTTTACCTTATATAGGAGGCAAGTCTCCATTTGGTCTTCTCTAGCCTAAGAAAAGGACAGAACCAGATCAACATGGGCTCTTACAGATGTATTACTCCCTAAGTAATGAATTATACCAGGCATACCTCAAGGGGTGTAGATGCGAGATAGACAGACTATGAGTGTTCAATAGTCTGGTTCAAATAAAGATACTAAAGCTTATCTCAGCTATTTAAGGATTTCTTTTTAACTTCTCCCTCCCATATTCAAATCCTCTGTTCTCCAATCCCYGTCTAGCTAGTTTTTCCTCTCTTCTTAATCACATATTCTACAGGCAGATATCTGTAATGCACATGTTTGTGTGGGCCAGTCTTTGCAAAACTTAGCAAAGCCCAGAACACATTGCTCTTTCTCTAAGGCTATTTGAGAAATAATTGTAGCAAAAACCAAAACAAAACAAAAAAAACAAGCTCACTATTACTACTAACTCTCTGAAGATGTTAGCTAACCAGGCAGAAGAGTGGAAATAGCAGAAATCATTTCATGGCTATGGCAAGGGGAGTGTGGAGTCAGTACAAATACACTATATGCTGCCAGTCMCATGCAGCCAGAAACTTACTGAAGGTCTAAGGAATCTTCCAAAATACAGGGGAAACATTTAGAGTGTGCAGCAGCTCCTTTGCACAAAATTAAGCATGAGAAATAGAAATATCAGTTTTCTTTGTCTGCAAATATAGGTTACAGTTAATTACTCAGAGTGCAATTATCTGAATTAGAAGGCAGTCAAGATTATATGACTACACACACATCTACAATTGAGTAAAAGAAGAGTATTTCATTCCATTGTTCTTTTTTTCTACCTGGGATGCAGAAGCACAGATTGAAGTCCTTCACCTGCTATGACTGCTTCAGACATAGCTTCTATCTCCCAAGAACTTGGGCTAGCAAGTGAGCTGTTTAATATCCTTAAGCTAGGTGTCTTTCAACTCATGTTGAAGCTGTTCCCAGTTACTTAGACATCTAGGGAAATACTGAGCTAAAGAGATAAAATAAAATAAATAAATAAAATGGAACCTGTGACTGAACAAATTGGCTGGACACTCTTCAGGGAGCATGAGAGCTCTACTCCTTCTCCCAGAGCATGATCAGTTTGGTATGTATGTGCCTAACTGCACAGCAGAGAAAGCCCTAAAGCGCTGTCAGCTGAGCCTGCTTCCCAGCTGGGGACACTTACCACCACAGGGTTTCAGATTCAGCTGATATGAATTTAACTGAAATACCATTCAGTAATAGATTTTGACCTGGCCAGTTCTTCTCCAAGGACTAGGAAAAGATCTCTCAGAGGTGTAAAGGTTAAAATGCAGACAGAAAAAGAGAAAAAAAAAGCGGGGAGGAACTATTAGAAGGTCCTGCTTTGATATCAGTTAGATGTTGGAATAGCTTCTGGGAACACGTTCATCCTTACTTAGAGACATGTAAAATGACTATATCTTTTTAGCAGTGAGACTATGACTCATTTAAGAGCATTCCRCCTCTCAAGTACCACACAGCTGAAACTTAAAACACCTGAGCAATCACCAAAACCAGCACTAGGCATTAGTCACATCATGGTGGGATATGCCACTCCTCAGAGACTATGCTGTGGACAATGACTGCTTTTAGACTGAAACTCAGCAAAATTCAGTTCCTCGCTTTCTTGAAATACTGGTATAGGATTTTACTTCATGAGAAAGGACTTTTGCATTTTAACCTTTTATGTTATTGGTCATCTTGCAAACATCCTGCATTTTACATTCATCAAGAATCTCTATCATGATTCTTTATGTCTCTTTATGTTCAAATGTTGGGAGAGAAAAAACAGCATTTATGTGTACTTTCCTCCAGTCAGTTTCCCTATCATGCAAAGATRGAACCAGATTCAAGGCTGTGCAATGCAAGTTGCCCCTTGCAGGATAAGGATCTTAGAATAACTCTACTGCCTTGYAAACTGCTTCACAGATTCCGTAACTGCTTTTAACATGAACAAGAGGAAACATGTCATCTGAAGCTTGACCGAACTCTCCCTTTAGCCACAGGCCTTGTAAATAACCAAAACTRGCAAATGGAGTTCTCTGTAGATGACATATAGTGACCTGCCAGGTCAAGCACAATTTCATTGCTAGTACACTTCCTTCAGTGCTTTCCAGAACAAGCTTTTACACTGAAAATAATGGTCAAGCTTTTGCATGGGATGCAATACCAGGGAATACTGRAAATATTAATCAGTGTGGAGCTCTAAGTCTTTTCAGAAATTCKTATGACTGGGGTGGTATAATGGGAAAGGGACCACAGGCAAAAAGGCCTCAGGATTTGAAACCTGCTTMCAGGGGCCGGGCTAATCACAATCTTTTCTAGTTGGCATTATTTTCATGTAGCTGATGAATCATTTTGTGCTTGCTGCAGCTAGGAAACATAAGATACATAATGACTTCTTGTTAAAAATATAGCAGATGAGTAATGAACAGCTATAGGATATGCTGGGATATATGTTGTTTGCTAGCCAAATATCAGCTCTGAAGGGACAAACAGATCTCAAGCAAGATGCGTGCTTGTCCTCTCTTTAAAAATGCTCATTCACATGTAGAAGGCTTAGCCATGCAACACTGACCACACATGCAAGCAATGCAAAATACCTTCAGGGATGTGAGAGCCATGAGACATGTCTCACCGAAAGCTGGGGAAAAAGAGGGGAATTTCAGAGTTGGTTCACATGGTGAAGGCTCCTTCTCCTTTTCAGGGCAGAGTGGAGTTGTTGGGTTGGATGCACAGGACATCTTCCCATCTTGAGGCAGACACTCAATTCAGCAGAAGCTTTAGTCCAAACTGAGGCTGTCATATTCTCCATTTCTAAAGTAGTCACAAAGTGAAGACATGTAAGGGTCATGAACTATAGTTTGATCTAATATTTATTTTGTTTTCTCATCCTTTGTCTTTAAGATTAAAACTATAAGTTGGATTTGTCCTCTTAGAGAAGAAAAAGTAGGGTTTTTTTTTTGTTTGACTAGATATTCTTTTCCAATACCAGTGGAAAAATACCTTTTCGGAAATAAAACTTGGAATGGAAACTAATGTTAAAGCATAAAGGTTAAAATATTCTGCTGAGAACGGCAATGTGAATGGCACAGGAGCCTTTATTTCTGCCAGTGTGAACCATATCACCACTTCCAGTTTTAAGTAGTGCCTCTCAGACAGTTTGATAGTTTGTGTGGCGGGGAATCTGAATCCAGATATCCTGCCCATTTTCAGACAAATTCTAGCCAATGCACAACCCAAATAGCACGCACTTGTGTCTTTCAGTGACTCCAAGCACGACATAACAAAAGGACACTACAAAATAAAGTTGTAGAAATCCAGCCTATTCCATACTCCAAGCATTAAAATCGAGCTTGTTTTCCCCCTTTTGGTTATAAAATTTATATTTGGGATGGAATMAAAAACTCTGTCTCTGAGGCTGAATGCTTATAAGTGTAGCAGTATTTTCAATAAATCAAAATACCTCATTGGCTTAAATACTATGTTGATTCTTCTCCATGTGTATATCCTAAAGACCAACAGATTATTGTGAGGAAACTCTATAGTCCCAAGAATTTCTAGAATCTCAGCTTGCCTTGCCAGTTATATTGAGGGCACACAGGAATTTGCATCTCTCATGAATCCTGTGAGGTGGAAAGAGGTTCAAACAGGAGAGAAGAGGTAAACCTGAAGAGAGACCTGATTTAGAAACCTGCTTTAAGCCATCGTTTCAATTTAGACACAAACATGGGAAAGTCCCATGAGCCTTGATATGGACAAAGTACTAATTTCCACCTGGCAATTAAGACTGCACACTCTCAATCCATAATCATTTTCACATAATCACCACCTACTTGTATTCATTCTGGCTGAACTGAAATTCACTTAAATTTATTTTCTAATGTAACAAACACATTTGTTTAATGTGTTTAAGTTTTTGAAACGGAATCGAAAGCCAACTATAAGGTTTATAAATAAACTCCATTTTCCAGATGAACAAACCTGKTTTTTTTTCGACTTCTACCTTAGTCCAATAACTTCTTTCTTCTGCAAGTGCTTACAAGTGAAGGAAAATAAATAACCTTGCCAGGCATTTGGCAATGAAACCACTCTATTATAGCTGAGAAACAGTACAACAGGTGAGAAGCTGCAAAACTTAGAAGAAGACACTAATAAAGTTTGTTATTTTGATTTTTGTTTTTAATCTTGCACAAATCCTCAACATGCTAGGTCCCAGCAATACAGAGTATAGCAAGTACCAGACTGGCATTCAGACTGTCTTTTTGTAAACAGTCTTCTGTATTTCTCTGCTATTCTGGGCAGTTACTTTGCTATTTAGGTTCTCATGCTATTATTAATGTTGGTTTCTGTTGAGAGCAGGTGTTTTTAAAAACCAAAAAATAAAGGAGAGAAACTGTGGCAGAAATATTATTTCTGATTCGGTTATAAATCATCATATTAGTTCTCCTGAGCATACTTCTAAAAGGAAGGAAGAAAAATTTAGGGATGATATGAGGTTTCTTTTTATGTATCTATTTCTATTTTGACATGCAAATGAAGGATGAGACTCTCTGCAGTAGCATTTAGTTATCCAAAAATGCTTGGATTRTATTTTGAAAATATGTGTATGTGTGTGTATGTATGTATACATATGTGTACATGTATGGGTAAAACAAGAAATTTTATGAATATCCATCCCATTTAAAGAACAAAATCAAAAAAAAATGTCAAGAGGGGAATCCTGGAGGACTTCACTAGAATTCAGCTATAGCATTAACCTAAATCAGGCCACTTCTGCGTAACCCTCTTCAGTAACCTGGTTAATTTTGCTAGTAATTTCCTTGAGAATCTTAATCTCGATCAGGTTGAGAGATGATAGGGCTCAAAACTGATTAGCTCTTTAAAGACAAGGGAAATTCCAGACATGCAAAAAGTCACTATTGCTATTACTGACTACATTTTAAAAGAAAACCGTCTGATTTGCTCTCTTCGCCATGGGAGTGGGCAGATACGTATTTACTTGTGATGCTAACCACCTACTTTCAAGTAAGTTTTCAGGACTATAATGCGTGAATGGAAGTATTATCCAACCTCAAACATTCCGTGATTTCCATATTTCCTTTATAAGTATTTCCTTATAAAGCTGAGCAGTCTATCTAAACCTCAGAGAAATGTGAGATTTCAGAAATAGCYTTATCCCTCTCCTCAGGACTTTTTATCCTAATTATAAGAGATGCTTCTTGTAGATCCCATTTTGAGCTAGCAGACTCTCCTTGTGCACCATATAGAAACTAATAATTATCCATAATTAATTTAAGGTTCTGACTTCCATTAGGGGAGCTAGAGGGCTGACATATCTAACTATTAAGTATTCAAATGTTTCACTGTATCTACTCTAAAAAAAGGAATAATAATATCCAGTGATTTTGACTGGTTTTAAAGGGAGCGTGTACAGGTTGAAATTTGCACGCAAGTTTCAGTGTTCTGCTGAATGAGACCTTTCGTTTAACTTGCTAACTGATCATCAACAGACATAGAAGCCTTTTTATCCTCTTCTTCTGTGCAAAATTTATATAAAATGCTGCCATTCTTTTTCTATATATTACTGGACCCTGCTTTAAATCCCTCTATGGGTGACCTCAGTTGTAAGGCAATGGCAAAACAAGCTTTCTGTATTTTTCCTGACCTCTGTAATTTGTCTGTCAAGGCAAATCACACTTAACACTGTAAGATACAAAAGTCTGATATGTAAGATTGAGATCATGAATTAAAACAAAATCAAATTAAAATTTCTTTCATGCTTTGCTGAATCGTTCTTTGATCGTTCTTTGAGTGGAATGAAAAGTTGATGTTTCGAGCTCATTTTAGATGTGTTCAGCTCAGGAAGTTTAGTCAAGAAACTAGGCCTCTATTCCTGCAGATGACTCAGAACAGGGTAAAATTAGTTTTCCTTTACAGCCCTACATAATTGCATTTTCCTGCAGTCAGAACCTGAATATTTTGAACTAGTGGAAGTGTGGAGAACACAGCTGTTTTTTTCTTAAGCAAATAGCAGAGAGATTTTAGCAACAGTGGTGCTGAGCTGAGCTGGGAGACAGCAAAGTAAACTGAAGTTACAGGAAACAGGAAATAAGGAAAGGCAAATTAAAGTGTCATTTCAGGTACACATTTAAAAACACACATTTCCCTTCGAGCCAGTGAGGAAGCAAGAATGCTGAATTTGTGAGAGACGTAGAGATCTCAGGGTCTTGTCTCTGTCTTGCTAAAATCTGTGATGCCACAATCATGATAGCGACTACAGCAGCAGCAGCATGTGCCTGGGGTTTTTTTATTGCACAAGATCTAAAACCTGCATCCTTCTGCAATGTCTCCTCAGAGTAACTTGCTGAGGAAACGTCTGTCAGCATAATATTTTAGTATTTGAACTTCCCCTTTTTACAGTCCCCCAAAAAGCCCTGCTTCCCTTCCACTGCCAGTAATCTCACCTCTTCCATCATAAAGAATACYCCCATTCTTACCTAAATTTAAGATAAAAAATTACCTATAGGTAATTCCTATTTTTAATCTCTTTACCTAGGTATTCTTGTGAAAAAGATTTTTTTTCCTGAGCTGGATGCTAAGCCAAAAAAGACTCTCTCAAATTTTAAACGGAAGGGGTACATGATGGTGTCCCACCCTATTCTGCGGCGTTTTCAGGCCTCAGGCAGCCTGGCTTCATTGTGAGGCAATTCTCAGGGTAGCTGCAGTGACTGACAGCACCTGGCTGAGGGTGTTGGATATACAGACATGTTCCATCACATTCCCTCCCAATGCAAGTCCCTGTGTCACTGTACAGTCATCAGTAGCTCATGATACTGGCTCATCAGGCAKCTAATTTAGGTTCTGGACAGTTCCAATGATTTCTGACTGCTGCACATGAAACTATCGGTGACTGCACATTTTTTTTTCATTGAAAAGAGCTCAGGACATCAATTAATCCCAAAGATAAATGCAATTATTTATTTGCTAATGATTCTCTGAAGTGTAGCTCTTTATTATCTTCAGTGGCACCAACTAGTACAAAAGCGTTTGTATTTCTGGGCTGATTTTTTGTTTTTAGTTATTCTCTTTTACTCATTGGACTAGAGAGAATTATGTCAAAACAGAGCACACAAAAGAAGATGAATTAACATACTAGTTCAGAGAAATTGCTGTTGAGCCTGTTTCCCTTTCATCTTTTTGATTAGATAAACAGCAAACCCAGGAATGTTCTTATATCCTCTCCTATTTTTTTTAAAGGTATTCACAGGAGTGAATTCCTTCCCAATTCCTGTAAATAGCATTACATACTAAGAAATGAGATTAAATCCCTCCTTTATTACCATGCTCCGATTCATTTTTTTAGCAAGACAATTTTTCCCCACTATACTTTCTCAACGCACTGCACTGCCTACAGATTTACTGTCTTTATGTAGTATATATGTGTGTAAAGAGAGTTACTTCTGCTTGTGACACTTTTCTTCCATAAGTACTTAACAGATCGTAAGATGCCTGGTCCCAAAGCAGCAATTACTCTCAGTTCTTCCACCACCAATGAGATCACAACTAGAATTAAAGAATTTTCTATCCCATTGCACATGATGTTCTTTATTTTTATTTGATCTCTTCCCCAATCCTCCTGGCCTAAAACGCAAAAACTGAACATAATTTATCTTCCCTCGGCACATTAAGCAACATGATTTGCATCCCTCCCACTTTAGAACACTTTAAAGAACTTTGAGATTCTGACTTAGTAATTAAGGTGATTGCATGTTTATAATAAAGTATGCTTTTCTTTATGTTCTCATTTATGCAAATTCAGCTTTTAATGGAAGAAATTGTTAGATTAAGCAAGAAAGGGAAGCAGTTCCAATCAGTGCAGAAATATTTTTGTTGAAACTAATTGTTTTTCTTTCATAGTGTCAGGCTAGATATTCATCTGTGGAGTCCTCCAAAATGGAATTTCTTGAAGAGATTAAGTTAAAATATATACCAATGAATTCTCTATTATTTTGTCTAGGGAAAGTAATTGGCATTTTGCTACAATTAGAAATTAGAAATAAAGAGGTCAGTCCTGCAAATATCACTCTCAGTTCTCTTTCATCAGAACACTTTTTAGAGAGAAGAACAAAGAAATGATTTTTCACTCTATATTGAGGTTTGTGGTCCCACTGGCAGGAGAGGGAATACACACAGGGAAAGTGTTCAGAATTTTGCAGTAAATGAGAAAATTTCATAAAAATGAGGCCTACTTTCCCATAGAATCACCTCCCCAGGGGAAATGACACAAGGTATAAGGGCCCACCAAAGCAGTGGATAATGTAGAATATTAAAAATGTTCTTCTTTGCAAGGGCCAACAAACTAATGTTTATGCTGCATTGCTTTGGACATATACAGATGTGTACATTCCAAAAAGTGTGCTTAAACATTTTGCACTATTCTGCTGAGAGGTTCTGGTGATGCAGTGGAGTATCAATGGAATTTTGTTTGGCTTTCACATAATTATCTCCATGGTAATTTATAAATACATTTAGGCAGAGTCAGAGGAGAACAGACAATGTGCTACCTAAGAAAATACTAATTCTATTAACAGGACCACTTTGACAATCTTCATGCACTTTTCCTGCCATGCTATGTTCAGCAGAGCCCTAAATTCATGCAGTAACCAAAACCTCAGCCATTATTTATAAATATCCATTGAACAAACCCAGTACTTCCACAATAACACGTACTTGGAGGGGGATGAATTTTTTTCTAAACAACAAAAGAGTCAAAAATGACTCAAAACTTCAGTACTTTGTCCCTCAATGCCCTTGAGAGCCTTGCTTATGTTCATTTCATGAGGAACTAYAGACTGGCTGGGAAAATCTTGCCCAAGCCCATCTTAGAGATGGTTCCCTAAGGAAACATGATGTAATGCACCAGCTTCCATTAATTCCATCGCATTTTTGTGATCTCAGAAATAAAGTGGTCACCATCAACAGCTCCCTTCTAACATATACTTTCAGATGGCCTCAAATTCCAGAATCAAAGTTTCATATGGTTTTAATCACAAGCCATTTAAGTTACCTGGAAGGGCAGGAGCAGCAGAATTACAGTCTCAAACTAGCCAACATAGTTTGCATGACTGTATTTCTGTTTTTCTACTATTTTGGTAATAGTTTAATACAAGCATTCCCATATTCAGCTAAACAGTACTTTGCTTGATACTGACATGGTTTTCCAGAAAATAATTAATGTTGCAAGATTAATCCATACCAGTAATTACATCATCTTTGTTTTTTTTCAAAAAACTGAAAAGTCATTCTAAAGAACTCATTAGCAAGAATGAAACCAAAGATAATGCATAAGACTCTCTTTAATTATGCTACCAGCAGATTTCAAAGGATACTTGGACTCTATCTATTTGAATTTAAAGAAAATATGGATGGCAATAATCTCTACTTACAAGCTTGTTTTCAGGTTTTCTACATTTCTCTTTCAGATGAAGTTATTCTACCTTAGGCATTACTTTAACATCCCCTGTTGCAAAACAGATGCATAATATACTGCTCCTAGGTCTTGATCCAAAGATGCTGATTTCAGTCCACCATTAATTATATCTCTTGGTCTAACAAAATATATTATGTTAGCTTACAAAACTTGTTCAACTATAATTGCCATTTAATTAAATGTTGGGRAAGGGAATCATTTTTTTATAAAACCAAGCCCACTAAAAGCAGTCGCTCTGATTGACTTTTTACATGACAAGAACAAACCTTTTTTGTAAAAGCAATTAAACCTTCCCTTTGATGTTTACAAAGCAAACATTGCAGAACAGTCTGAAAAAGAAATTGGCTAAAGCTCAGTAAAATGCAAAACTGAACACAGGCTATCATCATGCTCCATGCTAAGTAAAATGCAGGAAACAAAGAAGGAGAAGGAACTGTGAAAGACAAAACTGTTTTTCTATCAGAACGTCTCCTGATCTCCAGTAGTTAAAAGTTGTTTATCTATAATACAGCTGTAGACTCTTCATTTTATGTATAAAATGGACAACAATTTTTTTTTTTTGATCCCAACCTCTGTTAATAAAGAAATGCACTTTATGGGCACACCGAATGTGACACTCGGTCTGAACTTAATTGAAATTCACACTGATGATATTGTCAGCAACAGCAGTGAGGATGGAAAAAAGCCAAGTCCTCAGTAGCCTCTCAGAAGAGGAGGAAAAGCCACTGCAAATAAGCAGAGCAGGAAGATTACTGTGTATTACTGAACCTTGCTGAAAGACCAGTCAGTTTAATTAATGATGAGCTCCGTATTACTCTGTTGGTTCTCGACACACAGGATGAAAAGCACACGCACACTGCTAGTTACTATCAAAAAATTACATGCAGAAAAACACATATTGAGGCCTATGCTTAACCAATAGGAGTGAATAACGAGGGAAAATAAATACAGCATAAAGAAGACCAGGGCTTTTTGAAGACCATTCGATGTGAAGAAGAAAACAAAAAGGATAGTGCTTTGTGTTGTATCTCCTTGTGTCTGCCTACTACAGATACATCCCTCCAGGGATGCATATCCATGAATCCCAAAGCTGGATATTCAAACCGTATGCCAGGGCAGGAGGGCTCAGCACTATATGAAGAAGCCATTTGTGAGGCTGGGTAAAGATTCAGGTGAATTTTTTAGCCAAAGTTATAACTCTGCTGTCACATCTGAATTCTCATCAGCCCCAAAACCAAATATTTTACATCTAACAGTGGAACATCTACACAACCTATTTTAGCCATACTTTTAATAATAGCATAATCACGGGCTTTTCCACCACACTATGCATTTGTTGCACAAGTTCTGGAAGAAAAACGCTGGTGACTGCAGCGGCAGCAATGAAAAGAGGAAGACTCCTGGAGCTGGAGGTTCTGGGTGCCTCGGCCCATGCCTGACGTACTCAGCTAGATCATGTTGCACACGCTGCAGTCACATTAGAAGGTGCAGCAGCTGGTGAGCGTCAGCTTGACTCCTCCAGCAAAGTCACTTGCAATTGCAGATTTTAAGCAGTTTGCTGGACTCTTGAATTCAGCCCTGAATAYGCCTTTGAAAGTCAATAATATTTGTTCCCATTTGTATTTAGGATAGGGGGGATCATCATTGACCTAGAGCACTCAGCATCTACAGTTTAACTTTTCTTTTTTTAGTTGCCAGGGAAAATCTTTCCCAACATAAAGGCCTGCTTAATTTCATTTTTACTGTCCATCAGTGTATTAAGTGTACACAGGTGTCAGCAGTAGACAGTTTTTAAAAATTACCAAGAATTTGGTCTTGCACCTGTACAAGCTACCAGGAGAAAACAACTTTAATGGCTCAGCCCTAATGATGGTAAATGATAGCTTAAGTGGTGATTTTACATTAGAAACAAAGATAATACTTAATCAAGAAAGATGTTGAGCAAATGAAACAGCTTAATTTGCTCAGAAAAAAATAAAATTGGATGAAAAAAAGAGATTTACAACTGGAAGGACAAAGGAGAATGTGTCATTGTGTGATTTTTGGTTTTATGCTTCTAATATTGAATTAATAACAGCAAAATCTAGAAAAGAGAAAAGCAGCTCAGATGTTCATTTGCTCAGATAATACCCTGTGTGTGTCAGAACTGCATTTCCACTTAGTTATTGATGACCAAAAAACCAGAACAAATGCACAACGCTGTTTGCTCATTGTGAGATTCAGTTTCCTGCCTAGAAAACCGTTCTTTGTTCACAGTTGTATAACATTATATGCAGCTGTATTAAAATGCAAGGTCCAGGCCAACCATGCAAACTAGACTGCCGTGGAAATCTAATCTGTCAGATCATTTTTAATGCACTTCTATGTTTTTTATAAATATATTGGAAATTATGTTTATTGTTTCATTGATTAAATGTTAAGTAGTATGTGGAYCAAGAAAGCAAAAACCTCTCTAGAAATATTTTACAATTTAACATAATGAATTCTTGTTTACAGTTACTTTTTCAGATCTCTCATCCAGATATTATTTAATTTTCTTATGCAACACTGACTAAACATGAGTTTAAAATTTGAGTTAGGGTACTCATGCATGCATGCAAAAAAAAATGCATGCACTGCATTTAAGGATAAAATCTCCTCTATCCAGTTTCTCCTTAGTGCTTCCAATTTCTGCTAAATAATTCCTACAGATCTGCAGCTCTTTAATACCTTTATGCTTTTCCAGATCTTGTCAAAACTCAATACCAGCTGCTAGCACAAGACCAACAGGCCAGACCCAGGCCCTGTTTTTCCCCGGCCAACTCAGCACATATTCATAAAAGACACAGCAGATTCTTCTGCTCTAAAGGCCTGTGGTCAAGTGTTTGCTTTAAGAAAGCCCATTTCTATTGCACAAGCAAGAAGCTGGCACGAGGTTTAAGATTTATATCTTTTTGCAGCACTGGTGGTAGCACTGTACTGACACTGACACTATGTACACAGAATTTTCTCGAGATTAGAGAGTAATTTTATGAACAAGTTGCAGATCAATGCAGATTAACTCTAACCTTTGCAGTGCTTTTTAAATCTAGYATTTAGAGCATCATGCTTTTGAATTCTCATATCACAATATATTCATATTGTAAAACAGGAAAAAATAAAAAGCTCATACATCACTACAGGATTTAACTATTTACATCATTCCCATTGCTAATTCAATTGTATTTTCTTTGAAAAAGATTAGGAAAGACCCTATCAATATTTTATCAAAGGGAGATCAATTTTAAAACTGAAACTGGCATTTTATTATAGCATCTACATTAGATGCTATACATAGCATTCTACATTAAAAGCAGTTTCAAAATCTTTCTGACTTTTTTATGCTTCTAGGCATTCACCAAGTTTTCAATTAAATTGTCCTGGCTGCTATTTAAATGAAGGTCAACTTCTTCCTACCCACTATTAAAGCAAGCATATGCAGCAAGGCACTATATTCATATAACTCATCCACTCAGCTGTAACTTTTCCTTTGGCACTTTTTTTTGTTTGTTTGTTTCAGTTCCTCTCTCTTTCCTTCCCCTTTTTAACTTGTTCTCCTCAATTTTGCATCCACTAAAAGTTTCTTGCAAGAAATGTCAAACTTACAGCATTATGCATTTGAAGAGATAATTCAGATGCTTTGCACTGTGTATTTATGTTTAATATGATCTCACAAAGAACTCTCTTATCTTGGACAACGAACTCTCAGATTTTGAACTTGCCATTTGCTTAGCTGAAGATTTMTGTGGTTTATAAGGCTGGAGAGAAAGAAAGAAGTAAAAGGAAATGAATTTACTTAAGAAAAATGCACTCTTATTGTACAGGAATCCAAGACAGGTAGGGAAAAAAAAAACATGAAGTTTCCTTCAAGTAATCTACTTTGTGACAGCTACCAACCTGAGGCCTTTTAGAGYCAGCATGAAAAGGCCAATCGTCCATGATTCTACAAAATTTGGGTTATAGCTCCAACCATACCAAGACAGTCAGTCCTCTATTGCCTCCACACCAAAACAGCCTTGATGTTCAAGCTTCTATTGGTTCAAATGCTTATATTTGCTTACCACATACAGAATGATACTAACACACCTTAACAGAAATGTCTCCCTCTGAGATTTCCATGCAGAAATGCAGTTGATATATAGGTAGGGGTCAGAAGTATATAACTGCACTTTTTCCCATCCTCAGAACTAAAAAGTTCCTTTTACAATAAGAGCAAAGCAAAGCAAAGCAAAGCAAAGCAAAGCAAAGCAAAGCAAAGCAAAGCAAAGCAGTACCTCCAGCATTCAAGCTAGTCTTCTTCTGTGTATGTCTGAAAGAGCTGTTCAACGTATCAGGTGCCAAGGAGCAAAGTAATAAATCTTTTTGATCCTTCAATGGTTTGGGATAATAATACTTATGCTACATCTCCCTCTCGCTACACCTCTTTCCAGCCACATGCTACCTAAGAAACCTCCAATCTTCAAACTTTTTAAATGTATCCATTCAGTTCAGGAAGAAGGTATTTTAATAAATACAGCTTTTCTTCTGGAAGAGACAAGGACTGCACCAGCGGGTCCTAGTTAGGAGTAACTACTTAAAAATGCTAGAAATATAACTACAAGCTGCTTTGGCCTCATATTTAAATTACTTTTTATTAGCTAGATTTTAATGGTCATGCTAGAGTACTCTTGCAGCTATGAAAGGTTTACCCTAAAACATACAAATATACAAAACCTAAAGAATAGCAACCTCAGAGAGGAACACACTAAAATGCTGGCAGTGGATTGGCAGTTCTTCACCATGATCACATTAAAAACAGCAACAAAAATTCCCTCGCTGTCCAAAATGTCACCCAGAAAAAATAGAGAGCTAAGTGTTGAATTGTTAGTGTGTGTTAATTGTTTGCAAGTCAATTTGGCTAGTGGGAAAATGCTCAAAATTCAGATATGCCTTGGATTCCAATTAAAGTAGTATTCCAAAAGTGCTTTTAGAAACCATGGCAACTACCAAAAACTTGTTTACTGGCTCATGCATGTTGTCTAAAGATTCTCATTTAGTAGCTGTGAATGAGCATGGTCTGGACACTACTCTTACTTCTGTCCCAGTCCATGGCTGAATCTTTCGAGCTGCTCCGGGCTGATCTCAGACTCATGTGCAGCAACATTTGGCCCAGCTTTCAGATTTAGCAGTCTCTTCTGCTGTACATTGCAGGGGATTTCTACACCATCAGTTTCTTTCAAGGATTCTGTTCCCTTCTTCTTCCACAGCACACGTGCTCCATCACTTCCAGGACATCTTTCAAAGCCCAGCTGTGGATCCTGCAGATGGTCCCAGGTCTTGTGACCAGGAAAACAGGCACTGCCCATAATGGAGCAAACCAAAGGGACAGAACCATAATCAGTGACCAGACAGAAAGCGTTTAACCAGGACTTGTTTAAACAGGGGTTTGGAAACAGGTTCATGTGACACGGATAAGCCAGAGCAGAGAGAATATAAATTCCATCAAAAAAAAAAAAAAAAAAAAAGGTAAACAAAAAGAACTCTAATCATAATCTCAAAATGTAGGAGTCTGTGGCTATAAATAATTGATTTCCAAATAATTTTCATTTTACATCGATATTCTGTATTCTGCTATGATATATTCTTGAGAAATGAGAAACCTTCCATCTCCTCTTATTCTAGGGGTCTCATCAAAAAAAAAAAAAAAAAAAAATCCACCAAATCATCCCCTGGACCTAAGAAAGTAACTAAAGGTCAAAACCAACTCTTTATTTGTACTACAGGGAACTAAAGCAACCACATTTGAAACAAAACCAGCAAGCATTGTCTGACTGCAACAGCTGTAAGCATGACTGAATCCTCCTGCTATGCAAATTCACACAAAGAATTTCAGCACTATTTATAAATATAAAAACCACTGAAATTCCCGTTGTTACAACTCACATGTTCACAAAAAGAATGATTAATTTATTTTTGTGTTCCCTCACACATATGGTCCAACTACTTGCTCTCGATTAATACTTATTCAAGTAAGTTTCAAAGTAACTGAGTTGGGGTGGAGTTCCAGAGAGGAACTGAAATGTTTGACGAAGAATAATATATAATGAACAGACTGGATTTTATTTATTTTTTTTTTACTGCTTTAAATCTTTAAATCTCACTTAGAAAAGCCCCAGGCAGCCAGATGTGTGCATCTGCAAGCACTCCATTTTCCATTCCTTCCTCCGTTGCCACACCTCTGTAGAACAACCATCTGGACCCACTGCCAGAGCCACAATCAGAGACAAAAAAAAAATTAAAAAATAAAAGAAAAAAAGAAAAAATACTGTTTGCAGTTCTTTCAACAGCCACTTTTCTTTCTTGCACCAAAATCATAGGATTTCCCCTAGAAAGACAATCATATAGGACTTTCTATCTACAAAGCAAAATAACTTGTGAAAAAATATTTTCCAGGCTTTACATATAGAATTGGATATGTTGGTTTAGGACAAGAACTATAGCATTTTAGGTGATGTTATGGGAAAGTTTCCCATGTGCAGACAGTCAGTGGTTAAGGTGTTTCATTCAGAATCATTAAAATGGAACAGTGCCAAGCATTTTCCAGATTTTTTTCAGTAGCTGCATGTAAAACTATTCAATTTTCAATACAGCTTTCGTGTTTACACAGACACCAATTTAAATTGCTCCTGTTGTATGAAATTGACTTAGATGCTACAGCTGAAAAACTGTGATGTTTCTCTCTAAGTGAGGATGTACATGTCTTGCATCAAAGAGGTGGTAAATGGCTGGGTTTGTGATGGAAAATGTTTAGAGCAGAATTTCTGCAGAATCTCTCAAATCATTTACGGTGGGTTTGTATGGCATGGGAAAGTCAGCAAAAAGTAATTTTTTTTTTAATCCAGGGAAAATGGTTCTGGAAACGAAAAGAAGAAATGAACAGCGTTAAAAGATTATAAAATACCTGTTTAATGTCTGAGAATAGGTCATTTTTCTTGCAATTCAAATTCATGTCATCTGCCTTTTCTCAGACTTTCAGTAGGGTGGTTTCTCAGATGTATCTGACCAGCAGCTCATTGAGTTTCTGGTATTTTGTTGGTTCATCCTATCTAAAATGATGAAAGAACATTTTAACATTTAATCCTACCCCCTAAATAAAGTAAAATGCAAGATTTTTACATGTTGGTTCCGCCCACAGTGGCAGAGGTGAAAAGAGCATTTTTTTTTCTGTTGCTGCTGCAGGAAACTACTTAAATCTCGCTTACGGTAAAGCTCGCTGCTGTGCTCAGAAAGATGGGCTTACTGAAGTGCTTACTGAAAAGTGTGCTTGTATAGAAGAGGTAAGTAGTTTCTGCCCTGCAGAATAAGTGAACTGGGTAGAGGAATCAGGCTTAATATTCAATGACAGAATATACCTTTATATGGTAAGTTTAGAAAGATCTTCCAAGCTGACCCGGGGCAGTTCCCTGCTCAAACACACACCTAGTCACAAAAGCCAATTCATATTATTTTGATCTCTGTCATAAAAGTCCCCAAAATATTTTGCAGGACAGTCTCAACCAGTTCTTCACGTATATACCACCACTATTAGAGATACTGTGACTAGTATCTCTCAAGATATTTACCTTTTTTCTTCCCATGGGTGTATCCAATTGTCAGTTTACAGCTGGCCATTCTCTCACCCAAAATCATCTCCTTTCTAGTTACTCCACCCTGTAGCAGTTCCAGCTCAGAGTAGTTTTGTGATTACTCTCCCCATGTAAGTCCTTTTCTTGCTGTACTTCATCATTCTTGCACACATTTACTTCTTAATTAATAAGTTATAATATAGCCTTATCTATGATGTATTTAAATTCAGATTAATGAGTCTTTCTGCACTGCGAAATAATTGTCTGATTCTCTGAACAAAAAATAAAAGATTTGAGTGACACAACATGCTATTCGTAAAATCACTGTGTTCTTGTTTCAATTTGCTGCTATGACTGTAAATAATCCTGTCCTTCTGATTTGCTATAATGGCCTCTTTCTCTGAGGTTGAACGAGGAGACAGACTCATTCCACCCTCTGTAAGTGCTGACAAAATATTTTCTCTTCTTCATGAACATCTCACCAACCTTAACCTGAGCAACTTTATTATAAATAGATGCAACTTGGCCCCCAAAATTTTAACACACTATTTAGCTTGGAAATCTGGAAAAAAGATCGATATACATCTAGGTTTTGAATCATAGCAATAAATATCTTTAATCTTGATCATATCCTCACTGCATTTAACTTTCCTKCCTTGTTCCTTTTCTGTTTATATGGTTAAAGGGCCTCTTGAAATGTATTTTTAATGTTCTTGGCAGAGCCTGAGAACAAGGTTTCTGCTGGTTGTTACTATACCCGTGCTTTTACATGCTCAACACAGGTTTTTATTTAATTGGGCATTTTCCATTTATTCCTTGCCCTCTATTTATTCTAATATCTCTTCYAGAGGTAGTTATTATCCGTTTAGGCACAGGTCCCTAGAGAAAGGTTCTCCTTGCTTGAGACAGAAATTCCTGAGGGTTTCGTAGCATTCTAATTAAGGAAATTTCAGGGCTGTCTACACACAGGCCTCTCAATTCTCCTGCCCAAGTTACTTCACTGGCCAGTTCTCATCATCCTTTATACAGAGAAATTATTTGGCTTCCTTCTCTTGAAACTGAAGGCCTGCTATACAAATCTGCTTTTGCTTATCCTTTGTGTAACTTGAGTTATTGAGAGTGGATCAAATGCCATCGTTCAAGTCACGGATGTTTTCTATGGCGAACTTTTCTATAGTGATTTTATAGGCTTTTTTACTACACACCCAAAGCTTATTAAATAACGTCACCCCTAGGTGACACGCACAGAGAATATGAAAAAAATGTGTTAGCTATCAATTCTTGGAACATCTAAGATTCACCACTGTAAGTTACATTTGCTCTGTCACTTATATTTGAGAAGCTAAAAATTTCACAGCCATGYAATTCCCCACAGTATTCCCTAACACCATCAGAAATGTGAAAAAATCCATACAGATTCCAGAGTCCAACAATAAATTATTTTGCCATTCTTATCTAGATTACCTCTTGCTCCAAACCTCTTCTACTTAAGCCACACCAACTGTTTATATTTTTTTGTATTTGATCATCCTCTGAGGGTGTTGCCTTAYCCAGCTGCCTTTAAACACCAGTTAAAGGTGTTGGGAGGCCTCTTCCCATTACCTGCATGACCTCCTCACTCCACCACATTGCTGCTGTCCGCGCTCTGTCTAGTTTCACATCCTCTCGTAGCACAAGTTCCTGTGCTGCGTTGCCAGGCTGCAGCAGTAGCGGGTAAATATTTGATTTTTCACAGACCTCACCCTGTCTCCTTGATGCGGCACGTTTCCTGCATGAGCTACGGGGATCCTTCCTCACATCTTGCCATTCCCAGCACTGTCTTTCTATCCAGGGATGTTCCTTCATCTTCTATTGTATTTGTATTTATCTGATCTTTTTCTCCATCGGTGAGCAAAAACTAAATCTGGAAATCATACAAGTGTCTTCTTAAATTCTTCCCTTGTTCCTTAGCTTAAAATTCTAACAAGTCTTGTTACCATTGCAGAGATTTCTCTAGGTAACAGGAGAATATGATTTGAAGCAGGTCACCCATTAGGTGGTTATGCTTTTTACACATCCTGCTGTAGCAAAAGTCATGATCAATGAAAAAAAAAAAAAAAAAATGACTATCAAGTTTATTGGCAAGGAAGGAAAAAAAAAAGTGTGATGGTGGCAAGTCTACATGGCTCCAGATATAACAGGTTGTTCTGCTCCAGTTTTCAGACTGGCTCTTGTACTATATGTTTTTTTTTTTTTTTTAGGTATTTGGCCTGTCTTATTTTTAAAGTCTATTTGTAAACACTTTGCAATCTCACAGAGATATTTCCTCCAATTTTTTCAGCTCGCTAGTGCTTGTAGTGCCTTCTTTGYACTGCAGTAAATTTCTCTCCTTCTTTGGCATTCACATGGTACAGCATCTGCAGACTGTTATCATGACTCCCTCTGAGTTATCGTTTTACATTTTCCTCTTTCCTCTTAAGTCAGTTTTTCCACTCTGTAGACATTTTACTGCTTTCTTCTAGAATCTGTGCAATTTATCAAGTTTTTTAAGTAGGCCCTAGACTTATGCAGGACATTCACCCTAGTTTACCAAACAGCATTATCTAAAAAAGAACACTGACATTTTTTCCACTTTCACACCTATGGTTTACAACATCACTGAATTAAGTTTCACACTTACAATACTCTTCATGCTGACAAGCAATTGAACTGTTACTTGATTGCGCCTCAGCCTTTGTCATATCTTGTTTCTCATGTGCAGGTCATTTCGGGGGCATGAAGAAACATCTTCTTTCTGTGCATCTGTGGAGCTGAAAAAGGGATGCCTTGAAACACGAGTGGGATCACAAATCTTAACTACAAAAGAATATATAATGTCCTCAGCACAGTATGTTTTATGAATGCAGTAGACCAAATACTTTAAAAACACAAATAATGAAAAACAACCCAAAAAATCYTCAATATAATTGGAAAAAAAGGTTGCACAGGTAACTCCTTATCTGCAGGAACTGCAGTTTATTACTTTACAATCATCCAAAGTTTCTAAATTTGCCCATCAAAATTCAGTTCTAGTAAAGATGTGCATTCAGAAGCATCAAGTTTTGCTTCTAAACTTATTCTTATCATCAAATTTTGAATAATTTGCATTGTGAAGGCTCACACAAATATTGGGTATGTGAATGCAGGTATATCATCAATGTTGTGAGAAAATTACCTTCAGTAACACTTGACAAGGACCATTAGGCTTAAAAAAATGGGCTTGTACTCTTACATTAATGCCAAGTTGTAGTTTTGATTTACAGGGAAATCATTCTAATCATTTCTTGGCCTCAAAAAGCAGACTACAGAGGGCAATTAATTTTCTTTTCCAGGGACACTGGAAGAGAGAGCAGGAGTGCATTAGAAAGGGTCTCTTTGTCCTTTTCTCACATAGCATTGGATGCTAAGAATTCTGCAAATTTCCTTCTGCAAATAATGTCTTAGTAATGCCACAACTTAAGTCATGGTGTGAGTAATAAAAATGAGCTGTAGAGGGGAAGTGAGGAGTTTTTGATAAGAAAGAAAAAATAAAAGGGAGAAATGAATGTAAAGGGAAAGAAAAGCAAAGAGCAAAAAAAGGAGGATATGAGGTTGTCCCAGTTAGTGCCGTAAGAGGAGTACCTGTGTATAAAAATCACTGCAATAAATACCAGATTTCTAGCACTACTGTTTTATTTGACTTTTCTTCTTATAAGAGCACGCAGCTCCCTCTTGAAATTACTTCAGGCAATTCAAAGGAAACATTGGCAGCTCACCGAAATCCTAAAGCAATTTGGAGAAGTTTCAAGTTTTTTTTTTTTTTTTTTGTCTTTGCCTGCCATTTTGAAAAAAAAATTTACAGAAGGAGAGTGAAATCAAACCCAGTTCTTCTGCCTATATGCTCCCAAGCTCTGCAACCACTTTTTTTACATCCATTCTAAGATCTAGCTTAGGTTTCATGAACCAATTTTAGGTAATRCTTTTACAAAGAGGAAAAGAAAAATACCTCAGAAAATGTCAAAGCATTATTAGAAGAGAATGGGAAAAAATACGCAATTTTTAGCTAGTAGTTTTTTAGCTAGTAGTTCYACTATGCTCCCTAGCTCTTCTTAAAATGATGCCAGACAGGGATCAGTTTCTTTTCAATATTGCAGATGAAGAAAGTTATTTTATTATATGTAGGGAGAGGGGGAGATGAGGGAAGAGACCAACTGTGTAGGAAATACCTTCTACTCAGAAAAGAAGAAACCTCTGAGATTGGAAACAGAATCCAGAGCTCTGTCATTTTGGGCTGCTGCTGGGTCCCTGATAGTTTTTATGGATATAAAGATTTCCATTTGCTGGTGATTGTGTATTTATTTATTTATTATTTATTTATTATTTATTACTCCATCTATTAAAGTCATGTAACAGTCTCCATTTAAAAAATTCTTTTTTAAAGCTCTGTTAAGTTTTGAACGAAAAATTTTCTGTATGTCTGCTGTGCTAAATTAATTCAGCTGAAATGAAAAATGGCAACCAGAATAACTTGATGCTTTCTGAACATAMAAATGGAGTACATTGTTTTACTCAAACTTCCAAAGTTCTGACACTTTCTAACACCCACATTCCTCATTGTTACATGATGGGAGKGGCTGTTGCATCAGGAGCGTGCCACATCCCAACCCTCTGAGCACTGCTAAAATTGCAAGAGTAATAACTGCATCTCATATACACCCAGGGATGCTTTGCAGCCATGATTATCAAATATTCCACCTCCACAGGACATGCCCAAGCATGGGGCTAAGCACAATTTCCCTTCCAATTGCCAAATTCCGGATAGCCACGGATAAAACCCAAAGAAATAAAGAAGCTATCAGAGTAAGTAAGCAGAGGTCAAGGGCTAACCCAAATATAAGTAGATTGTGAAAAGGAACCTGGTTYAAAAGCTGGCATGGAGAGAAGCAAAGCAAAGCAAAGCAAAAACAAAACAAAAACACAAGCAGCTTTATGTTGCGAGAAATAAAGAGATAAAAATGTCAGCCATGTCCACACTCATACAATTTCACTTAAGACATGCCCCTTGTCCTGCCCAGGAGCACTGCCAAGCTGGGTGCGCGGTCAGGGCACTCCAGAAATAGAGCTATCACTCCAGAGCCTCGTGGTCGGCCGCTCTTCTCTTCTTTTCCCCTCCAGCGATGGTTGGGACTCAAGTCTCAGTCTAATACAGATAACTATCACTGGCAGCTGAAGCACAGACTGTGATTACAACAGTTATAAAGAGGTCTACAAGGGATACTTGTGGTGGTGAATTTCTGGKTGCTCCTGAAGCTCCAGCTACAGAAAATTCAGTGGTTCACAGCTGCAACTAAAGATAGAGAGAGATGAACTTTTAAYGTATGAAGTCCAGTTTACTCCTACACACTGTAAAGAAAATCCTTCCTGCATGTCTCAATTCTGTGCTAACAGATTTAGAACTGCACTGTCCCAAACTAGGCATCAAAGTGAGTCATTGACCATAAGCCCCATGTGTCCCTCCATGTGTCCCTCCTGGAAGTAATGTGATTTTTTTTTTTTTTTTTTTTTTTTTTTTATCTCAGGGAGTTTTGTAAAGACAAATTACTGCTTGTGAAGCACACAGACACTGTAGTGATGAATCACAGAAAAGCACGAGGATTTCTTGGTCATCAGACAGTGGCCCCAAATGCCAAAGAGAATAATGAGGCAGAAAAAACACTGAAATGATGCTTAGTAAGTGAGTACTGTCTATGTCAAGAACTGAGAGAGCCTGGGGTCCCAGGAAGATGGGGAAAGGAGGGAGACCACGCTTTGAAGGTGACACTGTCACAGATGTATACATATATATATGTAAGCAGRTGTATACAGAAGGCAAAATCAAGGCTATACAGACAGACCTACTGGTATTTCCTACCTTTTGATCATTTACTACATGAAGGCAGAGCAGTTGTGTTACATATTGGTAGCAACCTACTCAAAATATAAATTGGTGAAGATTCCTATGATTCAGGCATAGCTGGGCTTTCAGWTAAAATCCGGCAAGACAACTTGGAAGTTTTAAAGGAATTCCCTAGGCTAGTCCAGTGGAATATCCCATCCTTGAGTGAGAAAGACATGATGATAAATGTCATATAGGTCATAATARTAATGGCAAATGAAAGATCAGAGAGGAAACATCTGTACCATATAGTCTTTCAAATGCTAAAAATYAATAAGCTATTTATCTAGCCTGCCTAAAGAACTCAAGGAAACTCATCTAGGACGTTTCTCACGTGTTTTTCAAGTGAGCCTTCCCCTTCCAAGCTGGCAACTGAGCAATATTTGCAGGAAACTTAATTAAGACAGGGGCCTTTTTTTAAGTGCAGTTTACTTTTCTATTAAGCTTTCTCTCCATGGGGTCAACATTTTAATTTTTTATTTCCTGAACATTGTGTGCCAAGCATCATAATTTTTGTCTTTTGAAGGGACAGGAAGAATTCACATGATTTTGTTGTTATCTTTAGATCAGCACAAACCAAATGATCTCATGATGCTGTTTGGCATTTGCATCAGATATACTGTATAATTTGCATCTCAACTGTAAAACTACCAAGGAAAACTCAGAATAGACCAATTTTATTTTCTCCACCCACTAATTTTACAAGGCAATATCTATTCAACACTCATAATATGGATTTTTGTAATGGGAAACAATTGCAGTGTGTTTAGCAATACATCATGATTTGACTCTAATTGCAGCCCGTATTTAAGGGTAATTGTCAGTGAAATTTAGCAATTGGTTGAACCGATACTGTTTTGACAAATATTCATTCCAGATGAATATATGGGAGAACTGAAGGCAGAAGTGATAYATTTAGAAGTATAGCTAAAGTAGGGTAGTTACCAGAACTGTCTATGTATGTTTATTGTTAACTAAAGACAAATTCACAACCAGATGGGAAAACAAACACATAAATCAATAAAAAAAAAAAGCCCTTCTCAGTCAGTTGCAGGATACAGAGAATAAAACTACATTCGTTGTTAGTCAACTGCCCCCTAAAATCCTATTGCCAGTTCCCTATTTGGGGGGAAGATTACAATTGCATAGCATAGATCTGCTCTTCCCAGTCATGCCCTCTGCTCCTTCTCCTCCCATCTTGCTTTGTAATGATACTGCTTCTTTAATACGTTACTATAACTATTTTTTGCTTCTGGCTACTCTCATTTCCTTCAGAAAAAAAAAAGAAATATATATATATATATATATATATATATAAATCAAATTAAAAATATACATAAATAAAAAAAATAAAAAGAAGATAAAGGATACAGGAAACAACTGATGTTCTCCTCAAATGATCAAGATCCTAGCAGGTCATTTTCTTGAGGAGCAGTAAAATCTGTTTTGCCCTCAGAAACATACATACAGATTTTGGTACCTCATGTTACTCCACCTYTCTATCCTATACTTTTCTAGGCTGCTTCTGTCTCCTGTTACAGATTTGAACATCTTTTTTTGGCTGGCAGCAGAAGCCAGCAGTGCTGAAGRATGTGGTCTCTACATATTATCCTTCTCAGAACCAAATCCATAGGGATACATCTCTAATTTTGGTCTCGCAACTGCTTTGTGCCCAGATCCTAGCCAAGATCCTAGAATTTTCCCTAGAAAAATAGAACTTTTAATGGCAATTTGAATGTAAATTCTTTTGAAGAGAATGGGCATAACACAAGAAATAAGCAGTGAGAGAAAATTCAATGAAGAAAACAAATAGCAGCAGTATGCCTTTCACACACAGTTGGAGAACATAGGAGAGRAAGTTTGACACCAAAGAATACAGTTGGTGAATTGATTGTTTCAAAAGCTGCTGGTTGGCAAAACAGAGTGCAGGTATTAATTAGGACATCTGTGTCTTGACATACCTGCAGTGCAATGCCAGCTCTGTACCAAAAAAAAAAGCTGCTGTAGAAATTACTGTTCTGGTTTGCAGAGGTGTTTAGTTTGTCTCATTTTGCCTAAAAATAAACAGAGAACAGTTAATAAAAATGTGAAAGTGTCCTAGAACAGGGCCTCTCTGTCTTTAGAGCTCTTATTCTACGTTACTCTCTCTCAAAACATTTCATTAGAAAATTTATCTGGGTATTTGATAATTAATCTACAGCCCAGAATGCTCCTGTGGGCTGCACTAGGCGAGAGCTGTATTTGCAAGCGGGAAAGCAAAACTAAAGTCAACCCAGCGAGCTGAGACCTGCTCATTGCTTACCAGTTGGTTACAGTGACCCTGTAAGAGTAGAATTAATAACCGAGCAGTTATTAATTCAGCTGCCTCTGCCTGCTGCGACGCCGACTGTACCTCCCACTTTGCTGCATTCCACTCACGTCACAGGAATGTTGGCTGGATGGGCAGACTACACGTAAGGGCAGCGCTGGCCCGCTGGGCTTCAGGCTTGCATAACTTGGCTTTTCAGAAATAAGGGAGATGGTTAAGCAATTTTAATAAAGGCATCCAGTGTTTCTAAGTTAGCAAGCACCAAGCCTGGGAAATCCCTGCTGTTCAGYAGTAACTCTCACTTAAGAGAGTGAAGAGTATTGCATAAATACTTGCACTGAAGAGCACCAGGAGCAAAGCTACTCCTGTTCCTCCAAAGCACTGTGCACCTACAGTAAACACACAGAAATCACGTATTTTGGCAGAATAATTATGCCAGCGTAACAGCAGAGCCAACAATAGTATTTACAAGCTAATGCCTATGTTTCACTAAAAGTCATTTTGGCATTTGATTTTTGGATAAACCTAACTCTGCTTAGCTCCAATTATTATATCTTCAAGTGTCAAGGGTATGGCATCATTCAGTTACACTCAAACTGTACAGACAATATACAGGCAGCATTTTTTCCAACTTACCCAGAAGGTTTTTTCCTTCTGGTTCATATCAAGTGGCTACTGCAGACTTGGCTTTTCATAAAAAAAGAAATTCTGTCTCTTCTATTAAGTAGCACACACATCTATATGCTCTCTCACAAAGGCATAACTTCCTTTCTGTTATAATTATATCCAATAAAATTATATATTAATAAGAGGAGACATAATCCTGATTTCTTCTGATGACTTCAATTAAAAATCTCCAGATAAAAAGTTCCCAGAAATTCAGTGACAATACCTTGAACCATATGRTCTAAACAAAAATAATGTGAAAATAAATAGGCAACATGAAACCACTCATATTTTTCAAAAACAGTTATTACAGCAATATTTGAAGACCTCTGAAATCTTATGATGTATGAATTGTGATTAAAAATGCTTTTTCTTAAAGCGTAGTATATATATATGTATATAAGAGAAACTGGGGGTTGTTTATGAAGTTATTCTGTACTGATTTTTGGCATAGTTCTGTAGCCTTCCTTGGTGCGCATTCTTCAGGTTATTGTCAAAAGAAATATTCACCGATTAAAATACTCGCTGATTATTSGCTGATGTGTTAAAATGCCATCTTGCTGAGATGTGTGCGCCTGAATAGCGCAGGCACGTTACACATGCCGCTTACGCAGCTGCAGTGCCTCTGCCCTTGGACAGACACAGCCACCAGCGGTCACTCCAGCTCACATCCTGAGAGCTTATTCCGAAGACAGTCRGGCACACTTGGAAAAGCAGTTAACTGACTCAGTGAAAATGATCAGATTTCCAAAAATGCCCCCTCGATGTAATAAAAAATGTCCTTAAAAGAACAAATGAGTCATGTTGCTACAGCAGGACAACGTTTGCATGCACTGTAACTATGCAGCACAACCACAGAAAACTCTGCGGCAAGGGGATAAATCATGCTCGTGTAATCCGCGCCTACAGGGAGCATCAGTACCTCAGCCTGGCTCGCCCCTGCTCAGGACTTCCCCCAGGTTCACTTGCTATGACCCACAGTACAAGGCAAATTCCTCTCCTGGCATGTGTCTTATCTCTGGCCATGATGATTTTACCTAGAAAGACAGATAGCGGAGCCAGAGCAATTCCCTTGGTGCTTTCAGACTTTAATCCATCTGCTCTTACGGGGGAAACACCTGCAGAAATTGGCGCCAACCGTTTATAGGGCAGAACTTTYACCTTCTCCCGCTAAGTGTTAGTGCCCTAGAGGAAGAAAATAAGATAGTTGCATCTTTCATTCACAGGAGACATGACTTCCCCTTCAGGACGTGCTGCAGGCACTACAGGTACATCTGCTTCCACTGATAGATACTTCCTTTCTCTGAAACCTGAAAAGACAGAGTATTGATTCACTGGGAGACAACCCAACAAGAAAAGGATGCCTACAAAGAACCAGATCCAAAAACATGCTCTGCTCCAGTGCAAACCAGGAGCCAGGAAATATTTATGGTTAGTTATGGAAGGTGAAATTAAGATGCAGAAAACCATCTGCCCAGAAYGTCCCTCCAGGTTCGCCTCCCTTACTGACTGCCTTTGTTTTTGAAGATGTTGATCTTGACTACTTTCTTTAACACGTATAGGTAACGAGGTCCCAGTTTATTCTCCAGGCCTTTTCCCTGGAGGTGGAAAACCCTGAAGGTGAAAAATTGTTTCTTCCACTTTCTGAGCAACTCTAGGTGTTAGCTTGTTTTCAGATGATTGAAGGGTAGAAATCCCACAGTAAGAGAGACAGGACCTTGACAGAAAGGACAAATTGAGCTCMGCTCTAGAAGGGAGTTTCTCACTGGCAATTCCATATACCAAGTCAAGTCTAAAGGACAAATCCGAGCCCAGACAATTTCTGGACAAAAAGGACCCAGCAGTGTTTAAGATGCTCTGTAAGTTGCGCTGCTTTGGTCTTTCCTTGCTAGAGATTTACCTAGTCAAATTATGGAACACAGTGTCACACCTGMATGGTCTCGCTCTAAAAAGGTGTGCAAAATATCTTTAAAGGATATTATGGCATAATCTGAAATGTGAGCTAGTAACTTGCACAAAGYATTTATGGGAAATGAAAAATGTCCTCTAGCAGATGCAACAATCAGAACATCTGAGATTTAAAACTCATTTGTTACACATGTAGTTGGATTCTCAGAGCCAGCTGCATTTAGGAAAGCATGACGTTATTCACCTTTGGAAGAAAATTATGTGAGAAACTCCCTAAAGTGGAAAGAAAGTTGCACACCTCCCCAGAACTAATCAGGGGAGTTAGCTATGCAAACAGATTGCATTAGTTATCAAATATTTTGGATAATTACGTCTCATGGGCCAGGGTGTAATAACCGGAAAATTCCCACCCTCTTCTCCCCACCTCTGTGTGTAAGTTTGAAGAGATTCCTCAGTGTGCTACGTCTTATTCCTCTTCATCAACCACACAACACTACCAAAAACAGGATGCAGAGGTGAATTGCTGTCTCCCAGGTTAAAGTGTTAGACTGCAGAGAAGAAACTGAAGCTACTGTCCCAGTGAGCTGATACTGCAAGTGCCTGAATAATTTTGAGCCCTCAAGAGACTTAAAAGATCAATCAATTTAATTTATACTCAGAGGTTGAGAACCATAAGGAACCTAGACTGAATATTGACCTAATGGTGTATAGGTAAATATCACCTACAGCTTTGATCAGTCTACAGACTGCCAGCAGATAAGCAGGCAGATTGTATCAGGCTTTTAACTCAGACCACGGGCTAGCTCCAACGCAGCAGAAGGCTGCTAACCATTTCCTGTGGGCCAGAATTAGAGAAACATTGCTTCGAACCAGGAAGGAACGGGGATTTGGGAGCTCTGGAAACACACCCAGTTGTCAGGAGCCAAAGACAGGTGGTAGGAAATAAGGTCATGGAGAAAAGCTTAGAGCAAAAACCACAGACTTGCACGATTGGCCAGATAGGGAAGCAACTGAAGATGCTGTAGGGTTACTGTGGCTGACTACAAGGCAGCTGCGTCCACAGCAAGTTGAAAAGACTTGTTCTTCTTGCACCTGCTAATGGGCTCCAGCAAAGGAGAAGGTAGGCCCAAGCTTTGGGATTTCGCCATTATCACATTTATGTTTTAAAAACTGCAATTAGGAAGAAACCCTGAAATAGTTGGCTTTGTAAAAATATGCCTCAACAATAAAGACAACCATTGTAATAGGGGAAACACCCTGCTCTGACTTGTAGTGCTAGGTGAATAATATCCACTGAGAGTGAATAAAAATACTCCCCCCAAAACAAACAAACAGACCTGCTCTAGAATAAGTTCTGATGAATGAACATTACAATGAAATCATTAACAATTGTAAAGTAGCTGCACTACTAGCAACATTTTCTCCTAAGCACAGTTGTAATAGTACATTGCTACTCACGGATTTTGGGGGTGGTGGAGTGGGGAATTCAACCCTGGCAGTAGTCCTTACAAGGGGGAAAAGAGCAATACAAGCATCTGTTTTTAACTATGTGAGACACAGTTAAAGAAAAAAAAAAATCTTATCTCACCATTAATAAATTTCCCAATAAACTGAGGAAAAAAACACRCGCTATTAGGCTGAGAATTTGTGCAGCTCAATATCTAAGAAAAATCAGAGCCAAAGATATGTTCCTTCTATTTTACTTGATTTGATTAATAATAAATTACTTCCAGAAAATTTACATGGCAAAAATAAACATCTTTGACATGATGGGCTTGTTCCTATTATGCAAATCCATATTACAATAGCTCTCTGGTATACCATACAGCTGCAGTTGRTATTTGCATCCTGTAATTAGTGTACTGCAATTAACACATTCCTTATCCCTTCCCTACGTTAGGATCTACAGCATGTCCCCACGATAAACAGATTTTGTGACTTGCAGTTAATTTGATTCAGGAACTGGTGGTTCTGCATGAAGCAGCTCAGACTTTCAAGCTCTACTGAAGAGCCTTATAAAGGAATGTCCTGCCTGGGGAAACACAGTGTTTTTTTCTAATGGCAGCTGCCACTGAGTCATCAAAAGTGGTTAAGGAGAATCTCTTTCCCAATGCCTTAAACTTCAATGAATCAAAGATACCAAGCAGATAACATGCTGCTTCCTTTTTAAAAAATAACCACAAAGCCCAAAGAATAATATTAAAAGAAATAATGTAGCTAGAAAACTGTATCTAGGGGTGACAAACCAGACAGACTTGTGATAGAGCAGCTGGTGCATGAAAAAAAATAAAATGCAAAATATAGCCAAAAAGAATATTTCCCTTTTCATAATACTATTTTTATGTATTATAATGAGCTAAAAGTCCCTTTTTTTCCCCCACTTACAGCGTTCCAGAAAACATAGCTCTGACAAAACTTCCTTGATCCTGCTAGCTAATATACGAATGATGCTTCAAATGACTGTCTGATAGAGTCATTTTACTAACACGTTGCTGCAAACACAGTAGGAGAGAGGCTCAAGTCAGCTAGCAGAGCTGTGCAGGCTGAGACTAGCGCAGAGCTGGTCCGCTCTCAGACTGCAGAAAGGGAGGTGCAGGCAGCAGTGCAAGGAGTGCCTCCTAACTTCATGTAAAACGAACTCTATTATTTATTTAAACAAGTATAAAAAAGGAAAAGCCATGAGTGAATTAAATTAAAAAAAAAAAAAGAGAGAGAGATCATAATCTTGTTCCTTATACAATGAGATCATGACAATGGCTGAATACAACCATCTGGCTGTTACAGTAATGAGCATTTTCAAAACGCGAGGTGTCTGTGTTGCTGTCTACACCCACTGCTTTACCAAGAGTTCTCCACAACTATCTGTTTTCCTGTTAAAAATAGCATGCAAACAAAATATATATTTATATACATATAAATATCTCTTTATATATTTCGTTAAAGTGCTGCAGCCTCTAAGATGGATCTCGGGAGCTGCTCGGCAGCGTGCAGTAACATGGCACTGTAAGTCTGAACCAATTCAACTTGAAGCTGTACAAGGAACTTCTGAGGAGGCTGAAGGCAATTAGTCAACCTGGAACTTTTCCTAAAGCAGAGCGAACTATAAAGCCCCCTTTCCAGTCCTCTGCTTACTCCATCATTCTCCTGAGACAATTTTGGCTAACTTTCCAACACAGTTTTTAAAAGCCTAATGCTGTTGTGTATTATACTGCCTTGGAGACTGCACGTGCTGCTATTTGAACTGGGCAGAAAGGAGGAACTTTGCTTCTCCTTTCACATGAAGCAGGTTAGTTGAAATTTTAGTGAGATGTTTGACTTGGAATAGATTTAAAATTAACATTCAATTATGAGAGATCTAATCACCCATGAAAAGGAGTGGAAAAAATGGCACTATTAAAATGTCAGAGAAGCCAAAGACAACTACATCTACTGATGTCATGAGTGAAAGTTCACTTGCTTCTATTCAAATCCTCTCATATTTCATATGTTATATATAATAAAAATATGTGTATGCAGCATTTGGCTAATAATAAAGGTGAGGCCTAAAACAAAAGGGGTGGAAAAAAATACTTACAAATGGGAAAAAAATGAGAACTGAAAATCGAGAGGCAAACAAGACAGAATGATGGGAGATCCAGAGAAAGCCAGTAAGAAGCTAGACAGAATGCCAGGGAGACAAAGCCGGAGAAGAGAGAAAGGAAAAAGAGAAATGAGTAAGGAGAAAAATAAGGGGTAGAGGAAAGAAGTGAGAAAAAGACAAGAGAAAAAAAGACAAGGTCATGAGGAAAGGAGAGCTTTAGATAAAGTATTAGCAGGAGATACCCATTTTGGAGAGTATTTGTGCTCCCTCGTTCACTGTGTAGCTTCTAAAACAGCTTACAACTCCAACATTAAAGCCTGAAGCTCAGCACTTATAAGCACAACTTGAAGTAGATCTTATTGCATCATATTCAAGTAATAGCTGCCCAAGAAAAGAATCATGTCTTAATCTAGCCTAAGACTGAATTTGGATTTATCCTTACTTTTCTAGGCATAGCACACTTGGCAATCTGGGGTATTTCTTCTTACCCTGGCCAGTTTTATGTTGCTTAATGTCTGTCAAATGAGTATCATGAATCTGCCTAGAAGTCAGTAAGGCAAGAAGGTAATCCCATCCTATGCTGAATTTGCTACACCTGTAGCTTTTACAGCCCTGGCAGCATGGTGAGATACTGCAATAATAGATCTAGTACACTAAGGATACAGCTTGTGGCTTGTATTAAGATGAAAACTCATTTGTTAAGTGAAGAAATTGGTATATTTTAAGCAGATCCAGTTGTGTTTATATTAATACCTTGAACCAGTTGTACTTCAGATCCAAAACAGGACCTCAACTAACAAAGCAGAGAGACTCTTCAAATAGCCTTCAAAGAAAATATTCAGCTCCAATACAAAGTAAGGTTCATTCTAGGACAACTGTGTATAAATTTAATCACTTCAGTGGAGATCATCAAGCAATAAGAAAGATATGACTTAATGTATTTAGCTTATTCCTTAAAACCATTAATATTAGTTACTGTTACTAGTAACTTCATCTGAACTCACATGAAAAAAAAAATCCAAAACTATTCAAATAACTGAGTATAGCTTGCAGTGATCCCAATATTTAAGAACAACTCTTCCACAGTAAGACTCAAGCTCCTAAGGAATACATTTAGGCACTTGGGTTGCATGAACAGGATGCTGATTTATCCCAGCCCTTTCAGCCTGCAGTGTTTCCATTAAGAGCTGCAGCAGGACACTACAAGCAAGCTGCATTTCCACTCACTCTGCACACAGAGCTAAAGCTACCGCAAGTCAAATGAAAGACCCAGGTCAATGGTTTTTAAGGGAGGTGCTTCTCCACAGTGAATGGTGCATCTAGCATCTTGCATGCTAGATGCAAGACAAGCATGGGAAAAAGTGGTGTTGAGGAGAGATATCATGGTGCAAGCACGGTGTGAGTGTGGAGATAAGGTACATGATTTTAAAAAGCTGACAGTTCACAACGCAAAACTCACCCATTCATATGAAGTTTGTGCATCTCTGCTACACTGATAAGGACGTGGAGGGAAGAGACAGCCAGTTTCATTATCCAAAGATGCAAAACATTAGATAAAATCCATTATGTAACACATAAAAAGGCTTTTACCTCTCCCCTCCAATCTGGAATTTCTTAGAAACAGAAAATCAGAGATTATTTTATTTTGCAGGGAAAGAGAAAAAATAACAGATCTTAACCATGAATTAGRGTTTTTTTTTTCAGCATAAGGAATATCTAAGAAACATAAAAGAAACAAGGGTTAAGAAAAATGAATYATCAGAGTTGAAAGTAGCTGTAAAACATGAGCTGAAAGGCTGGCATTCTGCTCAGAAAATGTATTTTTTTCAAAAGATGATGATTAATCATAGGTAAAAATTGAGATAAGATTGAATAAACAAAGATAAGAACACAGACTGGCAAAAGACCGTCACTAAAAGAAGTTAGCTGGAATTCCAATTATACTTCCCTCTTCCTAAAGCAGCAGCACCAGCAGCCACACCCGGAAGCCCCAGTGCTTGGAGTTCTTTAAAACTCYAAGAGCTGCTTCGAGATTCGGCTCACTGGGAACATGGACCAAACGTGCTAGGCAGAGCCYGTGCTGCCAGCAGGTCTATCCACAGTCCCAGGCAAGCGATGAACCCAGTCCAGGGTCCCTCAAGGCAGGACTAAAAGGAGACCAGGCCAGAGACAAGGCTACGAGGTTGGCCAAAGGTATGGGAAACACGGCACTTCAGTTTTTGGGACTGAAGCCATTGACAGTAGAGAATATTAAGCATTTCTGCTCAAGCAGAGCAAGCATATTTTGGAGATTCAGTTGGCACCAAATGGCATTTGGGGGAAATCCAATACTTGGGAGTTAAAACAAATAAAAAACAATACATCTTGCAGCTGTGCATTTATGACTTCAGCATTGTATTAACATCAACCACCTGCTCTTTTCCAGCTCAGTTAACACTAATGCTTGAGGCAGCCTAAACCTGACTTGTACAACTGAAAAAAAATAAGATGTATGATTCACTTGGCTTTTTTTTTTTTTTTTTTGTATTAACAGAAATGTCTTATTGCAACCTGAAAATGATATTTGATCTTCATGCAAAAGTCTAAGACCTTATACTCAAAAACTGAGACTCAGAAAAGTTAAGTTTTATGTTTTGGGTACTCCTCTTTCTTTTCTACTGGCCTAAAAAGAAAGAACGGCTAGTTATTACACAGGTTGTGCTCTCAACAATGATGTCAAATTATTTTAAGCTGACTCCTCTGTTCTCGCATCTCAGAAAATTCAGCATCCAACTCAAACTAGCAATTCCAAAAATCAAAGGATCCAATAGGAAAACTTAATCTTCCAAATTTGGTGGTGAGATGTTTTCTGAGTCATTTATTTTCCAAAGTCACAAAACTATACCAAGGGGAACCTTCAATAATGAGTGATTTCTTCTGTGCTAAAAATAAAATCAAAAGTTTGTTCATACTTCAATAAATCACATATCCCATCTGGTGCTGGTTTACAGATGAGATGTGACTGTAGTGTCTCAGATACTCAGGGTACAAAAAAGTTGAAACCCACCTTATAGGCTGGAACTGAACTTAAGAGTTAGGGTTCATGGAGCACAATTGCAATCGACTTTACTTAACTTCTTGACTTCTTAAMTTTTCTTGACTTCTTTTTCCTCTGCAGTCTGAGGAGCTTCATGTGAAATACATCCATTAATACACGTAACTTTTAATTTTTCTCGCCATATACAGATTTTTTTCCAAATAATTCTAATTTCTAAATACTCACTCTTCTTGGTAAATCTGACACTGTTCTATATCCTCAGAAATCTCAGGCAAGCATTTTACTTAAATGTTCTTTTCAGATTTGTTTTATAAAAATAAGGACACTGTCCTCCTGTAGCCTCTAGTAAGGCCTTCAGCAATGTGATGTTTACCACTTGCCTTAGCTCCTTAGGATGTGTTGTACTATTTGCAGGCATGAGATCCACTCAGCAACATGCTCCCAGATGCCAGAGCACAGGAGAAGGAGGAAACTGCCCAGGTTCACAGGGTGAGCCTTTGTAGAAACTGCTGCAGGAGGTGAAAGGTAGATTCTGTAAAGCAATCTACAAAAAAGGCCTTGTGGCTAGTTCCATTCAAATTAAAAATGAATCATCAGGGAAACATTTCTCTGGTTTCCTTCTGCAGAGTTGCCTGCCTTGTTCCACCTTTTCATCCCTGCGTTTGGTGACTCCTGAGTTGGTAGCTCTTGCCTCTTTTTAATCACARTTGATAGCCACAACACTGTGGTTGATTGTGGTGCATTTATCTGGCAGACATAGCAAAGCAAGCTCCTTTTCTTTCTGTGGCCTTGTGTGTGTTTGAGAAGTACAAAGCAGAAGAGCTTGATCTTTTGGTGTAGCTTGTATTGCAATGGCTTTCCTAAGAACCTGAAATTGCTAGCATYCTGCCAAACTACCTTGCTAAGTCATAGCAGTCTTGACAATTCTASTGCAGAGCAGCAGCAATACCAGCACCTTCCCTTCTCTGAAGCAAAATGTAAATAATAATTMATCGAGAYGGARTAATCTTGTAGTAAGACAGAGATGAAGCATACGAATTATGAAACAAAACTGAACTTTTCTCAAGAAAAAATAGCAACATTTATCCTCTCTTTAACATTTTGTTACCTTTTCTTTAGCTTCTTCACTGTATAGAAATAACAGTGCTATAGAGATAACGTTCTGCTTTGACAGTGGATCTATATGTCCTGAATTTCCAACCTAGACTTCTAGACTTTCTCAAAGTTTGGGGATAGTAAATGTTTTTACCCATTATGTGGGGAAAAAAAAGAAAAAAGAAAAAAAAAAAAACTATGGAAAATTCTTATTATGGTAAGAGATAATTTTCTTSCAGATCTAGGGAACAGTTGTCTTATAGGCCTTGCTTCCTAGTTCCTTCTCACAGCACTGAAACCGGAACASTTAAAAGTAGTATGTCTAAGACCTATGCCCCAACTGTGCTTTCTTGCATCTGCAGCTTCTGGAATTGTAAGATAACAAGTAAGGGATTTCTTTTTTAATTATCCTTTGTTATCTACAGTTCTCTCCCTCCTAGGTCTATCCTCCTTCTTTCTTTGCATAGGGAATTTTAGGTGATTTTCCACACCTTGATGCATTATAGAAACCAAAGCTTGCTTTACAGTAAACTAACTTGCTTGCTGAAGTAGGTGCTATGAAATATTCTACATTCTAACATCAGAGTTGCAAGGGCATGGTTGCTTAAAATTCTAGCTGATTMATGACAAACAATGGAAAATTACAACTGTTTCTAAAGCTCCAAAAAGAATGACTGATACCCCACTGGAGTTTAATCATACTATCTTAGGGATGATGTAAAATAATATGTATTTAGTTAGGATGAAGAAAATCTTTCCTTCTCAAGTACCCACCCTATGGCTAATAATCCTTGTTAAGATTGTCTTCTGTGTAAAATCCACATTTTTTTCTCCAACTAAAGAGCCATAGCCATTTCATAAAAGAATTCATCTTATCATTTCATAAGAGAATTCATCATCTGGATGTCTGGATAACCGGCTTGACTCTCTGCAATATCAAAATTGAAAGAAAAGTGCTAGAGAAGCTTACAGCATAGAATTATTGAACCAGGAAAGCTGGTTCAATACTAGTGCACAGCCATAAACAACTTTGGATAAACAGCACTAGCAGCTATTGTTTCTGTCAAAGGAAATAATCTTGGATGGATTGCTGACATTTTAGCATTGGCATCAACATGTGATTTGATAACCAAAAACTCACATCGCTTTAGTAGCTGTTAGAAGTGGCAAGGGAGCAATCAAACTAGTCATGCTTCAGGTGCCTGCAAGTTAAAAAGAGCTCAAGAGATGCTCATTCGGGGGAATCTTCACCCTAGCACAACAGTGTGTCAGAGAAAGCAGTACAACTGACTTAGGGCTTTGTCCTCCGCAAGTGGTAGGGTGACACTGCATACTGCAGACTACTCAGATTGGAATAGATGGCAAAAATGGTACATGTTCAGAGTGTGACAGAGAAAAACTGAAGAAGATTGTTGTTTCCTTGTTCATCATGTCACATATATATATATATGGAAGTTTAAAAAATCCTTAGCATTCTTACATTTCTCAAAAGTTTCAATCAAAATATGTGAGCAAAAATAAGTTGATCTCCTGTCTGGATCTCTCCAGTATTYTGAGGCATAAGGATGTGACCTGTTTCTTCTGGGATTTTAATCAAAAAGCTTTAGAAAATTTTCCTTTCCATTTTCCCACAGAAATAGGCCCATAAAATCTGGAATGAATGCCATGTGTTCATGGCAGAGCTCAGAGAACAAGGTCTCTCAGAGTGCTCTCCGTTGTTTTCTAGAGAGGATTACCGCTTAACCAATACATATGCCTATTGCATTAAAGAGCAGGCATCAAAATGTTGAGGTATATTAGCAGCCAGGAATAATAATAATAATAATAATAATAATAATAATAATAATAATAATAATAATATGCAAAATAACAAGGAATTGGCTTAGATTGGATATCTGCACTTGTAATTTTCCTCTTTTGAGCCACATCAAACTAACCTTTCATAATATCCTACAACGTGACAACAGAGTGCTACAATACTCCCATAGTGACACCATTCTATGGAGCAGAAAAAGGGGAGCAGAATCAGTCATTTCCTTTGGAACTGAAATGGTCTTATTTTTATGGAGTACATCGTATTCAAGGAGTCGTTGTTTTCCAACAACACAAACTGAAAAAGTGCCTGGCTGGCATCCCAGAGACAAATTGTCCTTGTTGGATGCTTGAACTGGGGTAGACAAGCCACTGAATAATTCCRTCCCTATCCTGCTGATCACAGACGCGTTCAATAAAAGCCATATAAAAACCTCAAAGAATTGCTGCTTTATATACTCACAGTGGCCGGAGTGAAGGCAGCTGTATAAATGTTAACTGTTTCTGGGGATAACAAGTCAGGATGCGGAAGAGGCCTAGAAGGTAGGCAGTCTGTTCCGGGGCTCCAAACAGATTTCCTGAAACAGAGACAAGGCTGGAAGAGAATCACTGGACGATGCCTTCCCTCCTCCATTCACCAGATTGGCCCCACTTGCATACACCTCTGCCTCTGGCACGAGGCTCTCATCTTTGACATGCACTCCTCTTCTTGCAGGCTCCAAACCCGCCTTCCTCATGGTCTCCTCCTGCAGCCTCCCAGCTCACCTGCTGCTACACGCCTCCCCTCCAGCCAACCTGTCTTCCACGAAGCACGGTACGAACTGCACGTTCATCTCTTCTAAAACTCAGGCCTAATTATRGACTTAATGACATGTCTGAATGTCTTGCAATCAGGTTAATTAATTGTTGATTCTTATTCCAAATAATCAGTTGGAACAGAACTGGGAAAAAAACTAGCGTAGGGCCTTTTACAGCAATTCATTTGCCTTGATGCTCAAGATCAAAGGCGTTGGTTTGATGAAGTCAGATTTAGGATGACAAACAATGTCGTAATCAGAGTCAACATGTACCAGCATTTCTTGCTCTTTTCTCCCACTATTTTACTACTGTAGTGTCAGCCTGCTGTTTATTAAACGAGTGCTGTGCTTCTGAACATTCTTGTTTCCCTTTTGCACATGCAAAAGTTTTAGAAGATGCCTACACCAAATTAATCTTGGGTTGTTTTGCAAAGTGATGTATATTGGGGAAAATCCGTATCATTTAAAAAGAGCAAAAAAGATGTATTTAGAGGAAGTCACTATATTTCATATTAAAATACTACGTAATGTCAGTTATCCTGAATTTTTATATCTACTGAAAGCAGGAAAAGGGAGTATCCGGTCTTATTTATGATTGAGTGTGCTTCATCTAAAACCAGAATACAATTCTAATTTATTACTTGCTAACATCTTATTCATTTTTGGTGGCAGTTATCTTTTTTTCCATATGCCTCGGTAAATCACTTGGTAATTACCTCTTCAGCAGTCAGTCCTTGGATTTCTGTGGTGAGATTGCATCTGGGAACCTACAATGCAACAGTCATCTATAATCATTTAGCTTTGTGCCAGAAACTACTAGATGGGACCTTCCCCCTTCATTCATATTTCAAATCTCCAAATTTTATATAACAAGAGTTGATGCTTAAGATTGGATCTTAACAAACAGCTGCAGGTTTTGGTTGGTTAGTTTTTTTTTTTTTTAGTTTTTTTTTAGTTGTTAGTTGGTTTTTTTTTTTTATTTTTGTTTTCAAATACAACAAGAAATATTGAAAACCCTCACAATACCTGACTCATTCCCCAAAGGATTTGTACGTCAGACCAAAATACTGTAATCTGTGTGAGGGAAACCTGCCTTCTCACACAAGGATTGCTTCACARGTTCATCGGGGTATCTCTCCAAGTTAGCCAAGAACATCTGCTTCTAGCTGCTATTTCAATCCTGTCATCACTTGTGTTTGAGCAACTGATGCCATGTTGCATATATTTTCTTCAAATGTAATCAGGGCACGGTATTGCTTTGGCCTCCCTCAACGCTACAGCTGTAAACGTACGTTGGGACACACACACTGAAGTAGAAACAAATTCCAAAACTCCAAATTCATCCTGTGGGCCAAGCCAAGGGGTTTTGACAAACATACTTTGGCAGGACATGTCAGAATATCCATCTCTCTTTGCCAGCCCATCTCAGCTGCTGTAGATAGAGATATACATATTGTCCACATGCACACACAATGTATGTGCATATGCTTTAAATAAACATCTAGAGAGTAAGCTTCCTTGTTTAAATGTGCTATATTAAAATTCTGAAGTTACTTTTCCTTCAGTACTCACTAAAAACAAAAATAATTTGTAATTTAGTATGCATAAACAGCCCGTGTTTATACTTGTGTTCACTCATTGCTTCAAAAAGCCAGGCATATTCTGATAATTAATAGAGATCTAGTGCTATACTCAGAAAGGAATCAAGAATAAGAGAAAAAGACAACTTTCTTTTGACTTACTTTCACTTGCTTTTCTGTCCGCAGTATGAATTGCCTTCCATAACAAAGGACGTCTTCCTGCAACCACCCAGAGAGATCCTTTGACCGAAACATCTCTTTCAGCTCAGGGGAAAATGTCACCTAACATTTCAGACACCTAAGTTTTGTGAATATTATCTAAGACACTCTTTCTACACCAAATTAATTTTCATAAATTTTTAGCAGCACCAATGTTATTGCTAATATAAATAAGATCGCTCATCTCCAGGTACAGGTTGAATATTGACTTTCCAAAGCAGTATTTTCCTTCTAATACAACCAAGTTTGCTACAGACTAATGATCAATGCAATCATTATGCCAGAGTACAATTGAGAAAAGCTGTCTTGGTCAAAAAATGAACAATTAATATGACAGTAATTCTATCCTGGTAAAACCACAACTCTTTACATGCAACTTACAGCCACTGAAACTAGCTGTTTTGTAGCTAAAACCATTGGAATGGGAACTATTATCAAAGATTTTGTGAAAATAATCATATTTCTTCTCCTTTATTAGTATTAGTCATTTCTACAAGAGGGCTTTGGACCTATTGGTGGCTTTCAACCACAGCTGTCAGCATGGATGAAACTATTAGATAGCATAMGAAATACAAGGAAAGCAGCCAGTGAGGTGTCTCCAAGCAACACGTAGGGGGAAATGGAGCTTTCTCTTCAGCTCCAGCCTGGCAGTTGTGCAGAAGCATTAGCTCTGGTTAGATCTGAGCACTTGGAGACTATGAAGCMCAGATTAGGTTCAAAATAGGAACAGATAAATATAGCACTCCTAATCAGTCTGAAAAAGCTGTAACACTTCTTTATTTGTCCATGGGGAAATGCAAGAGGCTTCCATAACTGTTAAGCCCCTATAAGCACGAGCACTTAATTTGTAAATTGACTCYGAAAGAAGTCACTAGGCAAGTTTTCTCTATAGAAGTGCTAGTAAAAAAGTTTAGACATTATTTTCATCTAAATCTCTGTATTGCTTTGACTAGTAAGTGAAGTGAAAGTTCCCTAGAATCCTTGTCAAAATGAACAAATGACTCAGTGATGTACTGTACATATGACGTGGCTGGAAATTTAGCTGTAAACTAGAAGTCCTGCACTTCAGAGCACGAGGAGAGTTTCTGAAGAAAGCGTAAGATCACGCTGGAGACCCACTCTCATTCCCCTGTTCCATACAAGGCAGAGGAAACTGTGCTGCTTTCTGCTGAGACGTATGGAAACTCACAGCATGCTGCTAATTGGCAYAGGGACATGACGCCGCAGCTGTGGGTGTCCGCACAGACAAATGGCCTCCACGTGCATTTTTGCATATATTTTTTTATGCAAGGCTGCAGAACAAAATATAATTGGGCATACTTTGGAGAAAGACACCTGAAATAGGAATTGGGTAATGAATAGGGSATCAGAGAGTATTCTATAAGCTTCTATTGCTTGCATCCCTGCGAAGTGAAGCCAACACAAAGCTCTAATGAACGTTAACTTCAAAAATGCAAAACCACAGAACACAGGATATTTATTGCACTAATGATTCATTGCGTTTTGCATACAACAGTGAACAGAAATAAAAATGTTCACAGCTGCCTTTTCTTGGTATTTAGCTCTAGGCCAGGAGAGGAATGCTAAGGTTTAAAATACAAAGAATCTTTTCTTGATCTCTATTTTTAAGGAAATAAACAATGGGTACCTTAGCCCAGGTAAGGAAGAGACAGAAACGTCATTTTTCAAATAGTCTTTGCTGCTAATGACATAAATGTTTAGTTTGCCAGGTAGCACCATTACTAAGGAGAGAAAGAAGAACAATATAGTCATTGTATCTGAATAATTCTGCACCACAACACTGTCACATCAAAGCAAAACTGACGTCAAAGGGGAAAAGTCCAACCTAAATTCCAGCAAACTGTGATGRCTTTCCATGGACACAGGTCAGGCAGATTTTAAAGTGATCTCCAAAAGAGTAGCCAACCAAGCCTGCAGTAACCTGTACCTCACTTAACATACAGGTATTCTACTGAATCTTACAGTTTTGTGTATCTTAGAATTATTTGCTGGTGAGTGGTTTTCTACAAATCTCCACCAGACTGTTCTGGACATCCTCCTGCTTTGCTCAAGCATGACTACAAGGATAGAAATCACAAGAGCTTATGTTTATAGCTTATGATCACCTAAGGATTTATCCTGAAAGAAACTATCAAAGCAAAGCAATCAGCCAGTTTTTCCTGTTTAACCTTTCATGGATTTAATTAATATACTGAGATAGAAGAATTTGCTCTCTATGCCTTCAATATTTTAGGGGCCAACAGAAGACAATATCCCATTCTGAAGGAAACACCTTATGGTAACCATGGTTTCTGTCTGACCTTAATTCCAACACATCAACCACACTAGTATTTACTAGTCCTTCTTTACTCACATCAAGTGCTTCCTGCACACTTAAAAAAACCACTTAATAAAGCTATAGTTTAAATTCACATACTCTACAGTAAGATAACTCCCTACCTGTACGTGTGAAGAACTTCAGATGACAGAATGTCAGAAAATTAGACTGTTCAGGCTGCCCTCTGCTGGTCTTCCTTTAGTTCAGTTTTCCCTTTAAAACAATTTTTTTCTTGACTGAAATGATAGCAAAAGAGTATCAGCATCAAGGATTACACCAAGAAAATTCATCAGTAAGAAGTCAGTGCCTTGATTCCTGCTTTTGAAGAACAAATAATTGAACTGCTCTATATTCAGATATGAATAGGTTATTAGGCAATTAATGTATTTCCTTTGTAATTAATTTTGCATAAACAGGGTTATATTGCTAGTYGACAATTTCCAAAAAGATACAGAATGAAACAAAAAAGTCAGTCTTCATGCTTTCCTGTAAACCAGTGCTCTGCACACTAATATCTCATCCTTTCATGTTACTATAGTCAGAAATAGGAGAGATGTGAAATATATTTTTCTGCTGTACCTAACACTCTTCACTGCTCCTGCAAGAATAATGTTCATCCTCATTGCAATCTTAAGATCATTTTCACACTTGTCTCAGAGATGGCTCCTGCAGAAAGGAAGGYACCCAGGTGACATATTTTTGCGCTCCTGCAGAAAGGAAGGTACCCAGGTGACATATTTTTGCAATGCTTGCCAAAACTTCAAATCACTGACTCCCAAGGGATTGGGTCCTGCCTCTTAAAACCAACAGAGAAACCAGCTGTGTCAGGTGACTGAATTAAAAATGAAAAAACATACAATAAAAGTTTCTAGAACTTAGCTCTAAAACTTAATTCAAAGACTAAAGGTGAAGAATGACAAGGTTTAAATTACTTAGAATGAGTTGTTAAAAATTATCTCACTTTTATTGAACTGTAATTCAGTTTATACTTCAATGCTTAAAGGATAATGGAATATCATGATAACAAACATGGGTGTAAATTGAACAACCTTTTACCCATTTTTATGCAAATACTTAGATAATATTATGTAACTATGTGACCATTCACATGGTATTCAATACTACTTTAAGTAAAAACAAAAATGCAAACAATAGTCTACAGATATTGGAGAGAAGGAAATTGTATTTGCCAGGACGCTTCTTGACTGATACTTCAGAAACACATTCAGGGTGCAGGAAATCAACAGGCACTTATTTCTGATACCTGGGGCACAATGGTACCAGATAAGCACTCCTCCTTAACTGGAAAACGTAGGAAAATATTAAGATTAGGTAGGTAGCTAGATAGTTAGTACAGTTCTGTTAGTTTTATGGTATGCCATGCAGAGAAGGGGAAATTTTACGTAAAAGCCTTGAAAAATCCTTCTCCAATTTCAATAACAAAAGCATGAATCAGAGCAGTTAAAGCAATTCAGCCATGAATAGGATGCAGAAAAACAATCATTCCACCAAACAGAAATGGAATTGAATACATGTTTAAATATTATGTTTAGAGGGGGCAACAGAAGTTACTCAGACCACTAAAATACTTCATACAACAATAAGGAAATTACAGCCTTGCAACAGCAAAAGCAAACACCAGCATAAATTCACTTTAAACAAGTATATAAAGTGAAAATTTATGTAGTCTGATCCTGTGAACAACAATCTCTTGCTGTGCTATGCCCCTGAAAGTCACTCCCGTATATTTGGTCTATTCGAGTCCTCCACATGGTCCAAGTCCTAATATTTCCCTAATCACACACACACACACAGAAATTATTTTGCAGTAAGATTCAATGTCAATTTACAATCCTGAGTTTCAATTAGACAAGATCATTCAGCTGTGTAAGACTGAAGACTAAGGTATTAGTGTGCCAAGGTCACCAACACTACTCAGGTACTTCTAAGACGGCCTGCTCTTGATCCAGCTCCACCAGAGGAGCTTTGCGCCTTGCAGAAAGGGAAGGTCCGGCTGAACAGCAAGCGGACACATCCCATGCCAGCCAAAATCTTGTGTCCTKTTGTAGCTTTGCAGCTGTAAGGACTGCACAAGGTGTGAAAACTGACCAAAGCAGGGTTTTGAACACCYAGCGATTGCATTCCTTGATGAAAGTCAATGACGAGCATTTCTCTGATTTCCTAAGACAATACTTTTTACATTTGAGGACAAGCAGGGGGAAATATCATCACCTTCAATGCAGGCCTCAGACACTTAAAAATAAAGAGGAAAAATACCACCTTATGTAAATAAAAGCATATGCTCTTTTTTTTTTCTTGAATTAACATTATTTGCCACATTTCTGCCTTCCTGCAAAATTTTCAAATTCTTTTGTATTCGACTGGATTAATGGTTAGTTGAAACAAAAGAGACCATCCATTCCCTTTTGTATGGGCGTAGATGAAGGCATGGACAAAGCGTCAGGTGAAAACAGCACGGCCCATTCATTTCACAGGAGTGAGGTTGCTACAGGTACAGGTAAGAAGAGTAACTCCAGAGGTCTCATTTCACACAAATATAGCACAAAAAAAAAAAACCCCAACCCCCCCGCCAAACAAACAAAAAAAATCCTAGATTATGACAGTATAATTCAGGATTAAGTGTGACACATGCAGTTTGCAACTTGTCAGCAATCAGCAAGTCTATCTGAAACAAATCAACACAACCCTCTATTAAAAAAAAATTAAATGAAGAAAGTAGGTTTCCCAAAACAAATCCTAAATGTAGATATTGACAGCAGACATTAGCATACTCTTCACATCATTTTCAGTTTTTTTTATTCTTCAGGAAGTTAGATGCTGTCATGTACCTCTTGTTTACGCATTTCAAAGATGTGATGACAGCAAACATTTTAAGGAACAAAATCTGAAGAGATATTTTTACTTTCAGGCAAATATGCTTTATATGTAACCACTCTAACCATTTTTATGGTTTGCCTTTTTATCCATTTTATYCATTGTCCCCATCTCAAAATGCCAAAGGTCTCCAAGAACACATCTGATGTTTTATTTCAATTTGTATAAACAAATATTTCTTGTCTCATTTCTGTTAAAGGAGATGTTACTGAATGGTACAATTCAGTTTGCATGCAGGCTGTTGTAAAGAAATRGAATTAAAAAAAAACTGTTTGTTTGTTTAACCTGGAGAAAAAGTTGCAATACTTTCATCTACTTGCATAGAACAGGAATGGTGGAATGGACTAATCCCCACACACATGACTTATTTGGATAAATATTCCATACTTACATACAATAGCACCTTCCAATGGCTCCCAAAAGAAATCTGTATAATATACTTACTTGTAAAATATATATATATATCAATCATATAAAAATACTCATGCAGCCCTTTACTGTGGCCAACTAAACAGCAGAATTCTGCACAGCACACAGCAACCCTACAGAGCATCAAGAAGACAGAATGAAGAACAGTATATCGGCTTTTAAATTACACTGGGAACTTGATGGGTAGATTTAGCTATAAAAACAAATAACTTGTTGAATTATACTATTAAGGAAAACATATATAGTTTTTTTCTTCTTCTTTTTTTCTTCTCCTTTCAAAGTTATCTGGAATCGCTTGACAACTTCGGGAAAAAAAAATCATAGATAACCATCCAAAACTGTAAATTCCTATGCAATCAACTTTGAACACAATTTATCAGTGAAAGATGTCTGCAAATACAGAAAGGGTATAAAAGTAATTGCACTGTAAAACAAATTCCATAATCAAAAGTTTCTTCTCTCACCACTGTACGACTGATGTTTTCTGAACTTATGACATCTGAGCAGGTCAAAGTAAAAATAATTTAGTTGAAATTCTCAACTTAGTATTAGCAGCAGATTTAGGCTTGCAGCAGATTTAGGCTTGCAGCATTTTAATTATGGCTGGTGCCTTAAACATAGTCCTTTGAATCTTAAAATAATAACAGCAAGACAAATCAGTAACACAAACTTCCAGAATACTACTGGCAATTTATATTCTCACTAGGTTCTGTAAATGTAGCTAATTCTGTACAAGCACACACAATGCATATTACCACATTTATATATAAAAAAAGAAAAATAGCCATTTCTGTTCATCTCAATTTCAGGCACATAAGCCTCCAACAGCTTTACAATAGAATATGTATTTGAAAATGAAACACTTTGTAGTTACCTTTTAATATTATCCATTGAAAGTACAACATTATTCAACAAATACTCAGCGTGCAAAACTTGACCTTTCATTCTGGAACCTCTGTGATATCAAAGCTAGCACTGTCTGCACAATTATCTTTGGCTTTAAGTTATATAAAACATACCTCAGGGGATCTGAAAAAAAAATTTAACATTCTGTGGCACCGAGAAAGAGAGAGATGAGATGGAGAAACTCATAAGTTTGGACACAATTATTTTTAATAAATTAGAATACCTCTATTGTTATTTCTTACATAACAAATTTGTTTTTCACTAAATTTTGTTTCAATCATGAGGTTGATACTTCATCCTTTATAGAGATCTTACTTGTTCAGACAAGTTTATTCTCCATTCTGTGTTCTCCAAGGCATTAGATTAAGCAGTAATCTTAAAACACTGGGAAAAAAATGCATCCACAGGTTAAATTTGTTTTAATGAGATTTAATTTTATGGACTGTCAGATACTTGTCAATACTTTGAGATATTGTGTCTTTCTCTAGGATCTAATTTAATCTAAGTCAAAATTTCCTGCCATTTCTTTCCCCCATTCATCTCCACAGCAATCTTATTCTCCTCACTGCAGCTCACAGAAAAGCCTAAATATAGAACTGTCAAGTCTGTGATGTAACTAAAATCAGACTAAAACTTATTTGGGTTTCTAACTTCTTTGGTCTTAAGTAGAAACATTCAAAGTCTATCTCAAAATCTCAGTACTATTTCCAGCTAAATCAGATGGTACAACATGACAGAAAGTCCTTTGTAAACTGAAACACTTTCTGTGCTAGCAGTGTAGTTTAGGCCCTCAGTGATCTTGATACTGACCACAACTCACAGCAGGATTTTACTTGGTTATGATACTTGCATTCCTCACTGTAAAAACTGTGCTGAAATAAAGCATCTCTCATTCCCTTTTACATTTAATAAAGTGTTCTTGTACATTCCCTTACAGAAGAGATTGATTATTCTTTTCAAATGTTATGTGCCATGAATACTAAACATACAAAGAATTAGAACATGTTAACCTTATATTTAAATGTCTCTAGTTTCAATATAAAAAACAAGACCTGGAAATGAACAAAAAAATGAGAATTAACAGTTTTTCAGGTTATTTCAAATAAATTAAGTATTTTAGCTGTCCATCTGACACTACTTATTTCCTCTACATGTACGTGGGATTGTTTTTCTGTAACAGAATTTTAAATGTTGTCCAAACAGGAAGCAATCTTCACCAAGTTTAACCCAAAGTAAGTCGCATCGGATTCTCTATGTTGGCTTTTAAGGTCTCCAAAAACTTTGAAGCCAGTTCATCATCTACTACCCGACCATCACTTGACAGAGTCACTGTCATGAGTTGATGTTGCTTAAGTTTCTCATTCCCTTCTTCATCTTCCACAATCTTGAGCTCTGGTCTGGCTCGGCCCACAGCTAGGATGCAGGCCTGTGGAGGGTTTATGACTGCAATGAAGTCACTGATGCCGAACATGCCCAGATTGGAGATGCTAAATAGAAAACAAAAGTATTAGTAATGTCAAAAATATATATATGCTATATAATAATCTATAGTCAATGACTACTATGGGCTATCTTCTGTCCCAAGGCTACTCTTGTTTATTGTAATAAACCTGAACTGGACACATTCAAACTCTAAACTGTTTGGAATTCAGAGAGGGATTTTTTAAAATGCAATTTTTCCACTTATTCACTCTCTTCTATTGCTGGCTATAGTAAGGTAGGCCTATATTCTTGCATTGCAGCATAAGAGACACAGGCAGCTGCAGGATTTCTGCCGTTTTGGAATAAGCAGTAACATACATAGGCAGATAACTGCTGTCTTCCCAAGGAGGCAGTAGATAGATAGCGGGTTTCCAGTCAGCTACATGATCTCATATGTAATTTCAGTCACTTGAATTCTTACCACAAATAAAGAAAAACAAACAAACTAGTCACTCYTGCAAACTTCCATGAGCTTTCGCTGCTAAAAGGCTTGTGAAAAATAGATTCTTTAGACCATCTTCTACCACATACTCCAGAGAGCTGAAGCTTGGGCACACTACTGTGTGTTACTGAAGTATTTGTGCAGAAGATAGTGTGAATTTTTTAATAACTAAGTGAAAGCTTAAATTTGCAAGAGTAAAATGTTGACCAATGCTATGTTTGTCCATTACACTGTTGGGAATCTGAAACTAAAAAGCGAGCTGAGCAACTGCAACTCTGTATAACTACATTAACTCTAATGTTTGCTCAAAGCCGCTAGCTTTTATTAAACTAGCCCACTAGCTCTTTTTKCTTAGTTTATTTTATAAAGAAGTTACTAACTGTATAATTGAACTAATCAGTTGTAGTCTGATTTTAAATCAAGCAAGCTTTTACAAGACTGTGCAAGAATATATAGTGGAACATCAGAGGATAAGACAGCTATAAACTCATAGTGCAAATATTGAGTACTGCTGGAGACTTTTACCTAAATGATCCCCCCTGATATTCCTCCGGTAAGAGTTTCCCATCTCTTGCTTTCTTTGCTAGAGCCTAAGAAAATTGAAAGACAAAAAGGGAGAGAGAAAGGAAATGAAAACATAGCAGGCTCATTCTTTTTGCTTCTGTAAAACATTACAAATACCACACAGTCACAGCAAAAGACATCTGTTTTTTAACTTAGACAGRCGCATTAGCAACAATTCCACTGTAGTTGCAATGATTTGATAGACACTAGGGCMGATTTTCCCAACTACAGTGGTTGTTTAATAAAACCCGTCCTCTCACAGTCTTTGCACCACAAAAAAGTTTGTCATTTTTCCCAGGTGTTTAGATGACAAGCATATCTATGATATACTGATGAGACAAATTCATAGTATTCTTCCTTATGTACTTGGTTACAAAATGTGCCACTCTCTAGCAGATGGATAGAAAGGGAATGTAATTTTTCCAGCAAAGCATTTATCTACCTAAAAATGGCTTTCTAGGAATTCRTCTCTCCCCAACCCATGGTCCTGCACAGACATGTGCCTTCTACTGTGTCTCTACTTTAAAGGAATTCCACAATTGATTTTAAGGATTTCCTCTCTCTCCTTTCAAAAAAACTCTCTGTTGCTTTCCAGTTATTTTCTACAGACCTTCTAGGACCCTCCTACCCCCCACACTTTCTAGGAGTTTTCCATGATATGTCTCAAAATTTTAGCATCATCACTCCATGTTTTCGGAATTCTCYACTTGCAAGATATTCCCATCCGACTTTGAATGATTCCCCAGCTGATATCCAGGTAATCCCTGTATCTACTTTCAAACATATGACAACCTGCTATCTAGGAAAATCCTGCTCTGTTTTTGAAGAGAAAGGTCTGCTTTGGCCATTTGTCAAGAAAGTCAGCAAAGTGGTAATATAGCTACAAGTGAGTACTAAGGACAAAAGGTGCAGAATAAAGACATAACAGATGAGTCTAGACCATTAGCGCTTAGACAGAAATTTTATAGTCAGCAGAACAGATTAGTGTCCAAGATAGTCCACAGTGAAAATGTGTGAACCTAGATTAAAATTGTGCTACAAGTATCTTGGGAAATACAATACCTAGTTAATTCTTTTGTGGTTAAAAATACTAGTCCAATGAAACTGAGCTTTTTGGTCTCTAATAGAACTGTAATAATTCTAGCTGTCAAAATATTAAGCGTTTTTTTTTTTGTGCAGCGGTTACTTGAATAGTCTGAGAATATAGACCAAGAATAATCAATTCATTTCACACATGTCAAATTGCCTTGCTTAGTCAATTGATTTTAACCAGTGGCTACATAAAAGCATCACATACKTCCTCAGCTCTTTCATCAGCCAATTCCCCTCTTTGTTTCCTTCAAAATTTCTTCTTAAACACTTTCTGAATAATGGAGACAGTGACATGTTGAAATAGCTCATAAAGAACTAATAGACTTTAATTCATCTGTAAATAATTAGCAAATCAGAATGCAACAGTTAAGGGAATAGTGTTCATCAGCATGATAGGGTCAGTATAAGTATAATGTGTATGTGCAGTAAAACTGCTGAAATGATGAAAATATGGTGACTGGATACACATGACCTGGAAATAAGTTAGAATTTACATTGAGCAGAAGGGAACATAAAGAACAGACAGAGCAAACATCTGTCAAATGCCTGAGACAGAGAAGCAGACGYGGATTCACAACCTATTTACATGTCTGTATATTTAATTCAGTAACTCAGGAGAGAAGTTGAAAGGAAAAATTAAGCTGGTGTGGACAACTAATTTGTCCAACTCATCCAGCCTATGGAATTCTTTTAGATTAGTGTGACCTATGTTGCACACATTCTGCTTGAAAGGAARGGGGAATGCTTACCTTTGAGTGGCCCTATTAAATACAAAGCAAGTATACATTCTCATCGCAGCAAATGTAGGACAGCCTACAAAGAATACTGTAGGATAATCTTCTGATAGCTCAGGTTTGTAATACCACATTACAGTAGCACAGATACTGAGGATGAAAGTTAAAGAATATCTTATCCTTTTAATAATACTTTTTATTCTATTTCTAATCTCAGAGTACATTTTACACACTGCATCTAGAAAAAAAAAGAAACATAACTTGCATGGATCTAAAAGTAGCATATTACAATCTTGAAGAAATTTTCTTGAAGAAATACAGAAATAGCTTTCGATCCATTCCGAAACTGGTTTTTGTTACTATTTGTATGTATCTGGGTCATGCTACCTTCTCTGTAAGAAACTACATAGCTTTTATATTCCTCAACCTACTGTACATTTAAGACCCACCTTTGCAGAGGCAGCAATTTCCTGTATTCCCTTGGCAGCAACATCTTTTATGACTGGTGTAATGAGACCACGGTCTGTTGCCACAGCAATAGAGATGTCAATGGTGTGCAGCTGCCTGGGGCCCTCTCCACCCCAGGTTACATTCACATCTGGCAATTGCTGGAAAAGAAGGAGAAGAAAATGGTACAGCTGTTAAAAAAAATAATGGCGCAACCAATTATCAAGGAAAAGGAAAATCCTTTAAGATGCATAGTTATACGCAGGCATTCGCAAAGTAATTAGTGCATCACAGACTGCTGTTTGCAAATGAAGGCTAAAGAAGAGGTCACATCTGTCACTGGGACTGCACTTAGTTAAACAAGAAAAAGGATAAAATCACTATGAGACTCTAAGAATAGATCTGCGTGATTAGCTTGCATCTACTTAAATCTATTTGTCCATAAAGTGTGAGGGTATGCTGCAGGCGCAGACAGTTTTTTTAGTGCAGCTGGAAAACCAATATATTAACAGAAACCTCCAAATTCCTTCAGGACTCTCAGATGCCACCTTAGAATTGCCCTGTATGCAAGAACTACAAAGCAGTGTCTGTTCCCTTCCCCAAAAAAGCAGCACCGCACATGGATTTTTTTGTTTGTTTGTTTTTTTTTGTTAATGGACTCAGAACTAAAATTCAGATAACATTGATGATAATTTCAACAAGGCCTTTGAGTTCATCATATAGAGCTGTATTAGCTCAGGGAAGGAAGCCTGCAGGTGAAGTCCTAGGTAAGAGATGCAGGAGGAGCTTGCACTCACTAATGATTACACTAATCATTACAAGCTATGCATTTAAAACACTAATCGTTACAAGCTATGCATTTAAGGCTGAACTTCAAATGCTATTAGGTGAGAAAAAGTAAACCTCTGGTTTTGAATTCAAGGAAAAGCAATTTTGAGAAAAAGAAAGGAGAGAGGAGCAAATGTATCTTTTTTCCTCCTTTTAGGGTGGGTAGGCTAAAACTGTGATCCTATTCATACTTGGGAGAGTCTTATGGAAAGCTCAACTGGCTTTTAAAAATTAAGAGCTTTTTCATAGTGGTTGTATCTTGCTATCCAAGTGGATATCATTATATATTACTATATAACGTCTTCAGCATCAAGTTTTCAAAATGTTAACTACTAAAAGTCTCTGGCTTCAAGTTTTCCTTACTTTATTTGGTTAAAATGTAAAACCACTGCACGAAACACTACCCACAACCATACACTTGCACGCTTTAGAAGAGTCTTCAGTAAGTATTGCCAAGACTGTAATAAACTTCTCATTTGTGTGATACTCCTGCAAAGAGCACCCTTTCCTTCAYGTTTGGTATTGAAGAAAGAAATGGTCCCTTCCCAAGCAGGAGATTTTTAAGAGAGTAATAAACAGTATCAGAATTCTAAATTTGCTTTATGAAAGGAGGTAAGATGGATTTAAGACTGATAAGATTTAAGCACTGATAGTATAAAAGCAGAAGAGCATGTACAAAAAGTTAATAATCAAGATTTTATATAAGAAAAGCTATGGCAGAGATTATCCTGCTCTAACTATGGGGGTGGAAGAATAAACCTCAGGTTGTTACAATGACATATATCTTCATAAAACTGAAGATGTGCMCTTATATTCCAATTGCAAGCTATACAAACCAGTGTTGGCATGCTCTGTAACCCAATAAACAATCCTAGAGCTGAAAAGTGAAATTAGAAAATTATTAACTGAAGTGCCTTGAAACAAATGAGAATAATCAATCTTAAAATTGGTTGCCAAAAGTTGTGTCATAGGTATCATCATTYAGAATTTTGAAAATCATGATAGTGAAATGTATTTCTAAAAAAAATATTTATTTCATCTACAACGACTTACACCTCCACTTTTGTTAGGGAAAAGGCTAAATAATCTAATCTGTACATTTATAAACTGGCTTTAACATTTGTCTCAACAGAGGCAGAGATTTTTCCATACACAGATAGATCTTTTAAAAAGATACACAAGGTGCTGTTTATACACAGATAAAATAAGTTTTTAATCAAGTTCAACTTAATTGTGAATTTTTTGGATCACAGTTATTCAAAGCTACCTTGTTATTTTAGATACCTTTACAGGTAAAGTTTCTGGCTGAAAACAATAGCAAATAATTGAAACCACARCTTTGAAATCTGAGAATCTGAAACATTATGCCTGAATGAGAGCGACTAGGTCCAAAACATTATGACAGAAAAAATTATTTAAAGCAGAAGAGATAGAATTCTATAGCATTTATATGCAGAGTAAAAAGCTTTTGCAGAAGTGTAAATTCCACTGTCGTGCTTGTCCTCGGTGACTAAGTAAACATATAGATCAAGTATTAGTATTTAGTATAATRCAACAATGTGATGTGAGCAGTTATGAGAAAATGTGTTTGCTTTTCAATAATTATTTGAGGTACTTATCTTCATTTTGTATCTGTTCTACCACTATGCCTATGCAAGTCATAAATAATGTTTTAGAGAGACATGAAAATTGAAACAGAACTAGGGTTATGCAGAAGTATAGTAGGGCTAAACAACATATAAAGGTGAAAAGACCAAGTTTAAATTACCAGAAATTCCTTTTCTTTCCCTTTCCTTCTACTATTATTACAAAATTACATTCAGTAACTTGTATATAGAAGATCTCATATGAAATATACTAAGCAGCATGATACTTGTAATAAATGGTTAGTTGCTAGACAGGTGCCTTGTTGACTTTAATCAAATTAATGAACCTCTACAAAATTTAAATAAAAAAAGCCACAAGGATTTGGTTTATTAGTTTTATTTCTTTTTGCATCAAAAATWTTCCCTTTATTCTTTTATTGCATTGGTTTGGGATCCAAAGCTATTTCAATCTAACCTCAGCAACATACGTATGATAGATATGATAATCTCTAAATCTACTCTACCTAAACTTCCCTAGAGAAAAGTAGTAGACCAGAACTCTTAGTTCCTATTCTTCAACAGCCAAATGCATAAAGGAAGCGCAACTCTTCTGTCTGCAAGTTACTCGAACTGCAGAGCAGTGCTGCAGTACATGTACAAACACAAAATGTCTTCAAGCGGGTGTTGCGTGATCCAAGCCATGAGGAAAGTCTGGCTCTTCTAGTCTGTAACACAGCTAGGACATGCAATCACTGAGGAATCAAGAGGATGTAAAGTAGCACAAATGCACAGCACCACCAAAACTGCAACAAACTCTGTTGGGAACCTTGGGGATTAAGCATGCTCTTGCTGCAAAGCTCATGACATGTGAGAAATCTTTTTGACCTATCAATGTTAATTAAAGAACAGTTACTTCCTCATGAGCTTTGCAAATACTGGCCTTTAGCCTGGAAAGAGCTCTACCTAAAAGTTCTAAAATTAAATGTGAACTGTACTTAAAACCAACATTCGACATCTAAGTTAAGCTATCATAGCCCTTTCTTTTTACAATTTGGAAAGATGGACTAAGCAATAAATTTTTAAAGTGATTGTACTTGATGCACTTTGGACTAAGGAGGAGTGAGTTCCAAAGCATGGGAGTTCTCCTAAAGACTGATCTCTGAAACTCTGAGATTTTAAAGAGCTAACTGGCATTGGGAGTATTTTCCAAGCAGAACAATCAACACAAACGGGAAGGCAACTCACCCAGTTCCATCAGAAACAGGTAGGGAGGTTAGGGAGACCATGAAGCTTCATACCTGCAGATTTTCTACGCTGCAGACAGTGTGCAGATCTGTACTCATGCTGTAGGTTATCAGCAGAGCTCAAAAAAACTGAGACTCTACAATGAAGACTTAGCAGCTCTGCTATGATCTCATTYATATCTCTATATACGCTCACAGAATATTTCTCAATAACCTAATAGTTTACTATAAAGCATATTAATGATAGTTCTTTATTTACTCACCTTCAAAGTAACTGCAGCTGCTTTGATAATAAAGTCATTTACAGATACTTTAATGTCATCTGCAAAAAAAAAAAAAAAAAGGAAAAAAAGCCTTATGAGCAGTGATTATCACCATTATGCTATGACCCAGGATTACAGCGTTTCAACAAATCTGCTGCAAAGAAACAGAATTATCAGAAAAAAATAATAAATAGCTGCAGTTACTCATCTTCAAAGGACACTTTTTCTGTGCAGGACAATAAAAGTATCATTCAACTACAGTCTCCTGACCACAGACATTCTTCCTATTTTCTTGATATGGGGTTGAAAAGCTGCATGCTTGATGTCACTGATTTTCAGGGGGGGGAAAAAAAAAAAAAAAAAAAAAGAAACCTAGAATTAGTGGAATTGAGCTAATCTTTGTCACTCAGTTCAAACCCTATCAAAGGTTTCCTGTGGACCCCYACAACAATTTTAGCAGCTATGAGACAGAAGTATTGGCATCCAGTAGCTGTTACTGCAATTGTGTATTTGGCAAGGAAACAGTGGCACAAAACAGGATGTAGGAGAGGGTGGGTACTATGGAAAGAATGAAGAGATTAATAAGTATATTGTGGTTTTGATAAGTAACACATTAATAGCAATTCCTTCCAAATCTCCTTCATTATATACAGACAGTTCACTCTTCACTCTCCCACTCCACCTTTCCCTCCAAGCACACATTTAGCCTGCAGGAGGAGGCACTCACGTTCAACTTTTAAACATGAATGGAAAGAACAAGAAAATCACTCAGTCAAAGGAAAACACAACCTTTTCCCCCTRGCTGGCTCCCTAAGTAAATCCACGTTCCTCTTCTTGGACACCACMATAAGAAACACCACCACAACACAGACCCCACTGCTGCGGATGGACCCCTTATTAGAGACAGGGGATAATTTACTCCCCAAAGTGAATACCAGACAAACGTGCACAAAAAGCAGTGCCGACCTAAAATGAAGACAAACTATGTCAATCACTCTAAACTTCAGAAAATGCATTAAGTCTCACTATCATGACTTACTATCCATTCATTTACACCCTTAATTTACGTAATTTTTGGCATAGAGCCATGYAACATACAAATTCTACTTATTTTTATATAGCAGAAGAAAATGCATAGAAGAAAAGCTATCTAGCAATTTATAACACAAGCTAGGAAAAAAAAAAGGCTAGATTTGTTCTAGCCATTTTTTAAAAGCTTTAGGAGACTAGGAGGACTAAGTTTAATCATATGTGACAAGAGAAGCAAAGCCTACAGATATATTAGAGTAATTTTATACTTATTACAGCATTACTCTGAAAGTGTATGAGACTTGCACAATAATAAATGCATTATCCTCACAAAAACCAACTGTATTAGTCTACTGTCATGACTATCAGCCTCACACCTCAAGAAGTATAGCTACTTCCTTTTGGAGAATGAGTCATGGCACATAACTGATACATGTCTTTCAAAAACCTTTTATAAAGATAAAAGCAATCTGAATTTAATTCTAAAGTGCAATTTTCTTACATGATCACTGATTAGGAGAACTGAGCCAAGTATCCATTTGCCACAGAACTGACCTGTGATGATAACTATGGGTAACAATCTACTTAGCAGGTACACATCAGGCAACCCTCTGTCTGTCAAATATATCTGACACACTATAGACTTGGGGTATTTTGATTGGTATATAATATTCCTACCTTTGGGCAAAAAGTGTCACTCTCCACGAGGGTGAAAAGACTATGAAAATCCTACAGCTACAGCACAACTGACTGCTGTATTTTACCTAACTTCATGAATGCCACCTTAAGCTTTCAGGTTATGTACTGCCATATGGGAGAGACCGTGATCACTTCCATTAACACAGTGTCACCAGGAGTGACATTGTGGACCTCACAAATAGAAGAGAGTATGTGCTGATTACCAGCACCTAGCAGAGTTCCCCCCAACACGAGCATTCTGGTTCCCAGACCTACAGCATGTTTGACAGGAAATCATTATGAAGTGCTCTCACACTCGTGAAGGGCTCATGTCTTATGCTATAATGGCCCACCAAAAATCCTCTRTATTAGGCTACCTACAGGAGCAACAAAATAGCATAAATTACTGATTTTAGAAAACTCTGGATGCAAGCAAATCTTTATTATATTAATAAAGAGCCTTTATTAAATCCCTTTAATCTCTCTCAGAGAGAAACAGTATCAGATWCTTTGCAAGACAAGCATATAACTAGATGAACACTTATTGGTGCCTAAAGTCTAGCTGATGTCTCTGGCTATAGAGCATATCAGGTCTCACTCAAGATAACCTTGAAAATCCTTATCCAGACACATCTGCGTGATAAAGATAAGCTGTCCTTGTACTCTTGTTCCAATACTATCCTCCTTTGAACTGTTTAAAAGAAACAAAAACAAATGAACACAAAACACCAAAAAGAAAGATAGATAAATAGCTTACTGGCCGTATCACTGAAATACCAAGTTGCTTCTATGAAGTGGAACTTGGCAGAATAAATGAGAATCAACTCCCAACTTTAAATCAATGAAATATAGATTCCAAAGTCATGAAGGCACTTTTGATCATTAATAAATTATTGTTTTAACGAACTTAKTTAAATATCATTTTTCTTTTATTACTAGTATTTGTTTTATTCACGCTGTGTTTAAAACAGATCTACAACATCTTCAAATTACTACAKCTTCTACAAAACAGCTACATTCAGAGAATATTACAGCTGCAAAAAATACTACTCAAGTTCAAAGACACCAGATTTCAAGGCTTCCTATGAACCTTGAACCAGTCATTTCTTTCAACAACTGAAACTATGGTGTGACATTAAGTAGATACTCATAAAGCCATGCACTGTTTTATCACCTCTAATTCCTTGCTAGAAAGAAAAAACGAAGTAGAAAGCTTCTAAAAATCATCTGCAGTACTATTTATATTTATCATTTCTGTAAAAACAACATTTTTTACATCTGTCAGATTCAATTTAATTCACTTCAAGCACTAGCAAAACCTTAAATGGGGAGAAAAAAAAAGTAAACCACACACACACTACACTTTTATTTTTCCCAATCAGATTGATTAAAACTCTGTGTTTCTAATTACGTATAAAAACATAAATTTATAGTTAAAATTTCATCTGTTTACTTTATTTAATACTTTTTCCAGTTTTAAGTTTTAAGATATCACTTAGCTACAGCATCTCAACAGAGACAGACCTCAAGGGACTGTCCTCTGGAACCTCTCCTATGACTGATTAGGGACCTGCCAACTTCACTCTCCTTAGAGCTCGTGGAAGCCCTCTCAGCCTACATCTTTTCCCTTTTTCTTCAGTCTAATTTCCTTCTCATCATTTTCAACAAACGCAGCATTTAGACACACATCAAATATGCTGCTATTCATGTTTCCTCCCCCACCATTCTTTCAAGCTGTCTTTCTTGTCAGTTTGGATTTCCTTCTTCATCCTCTCAGAGGCTTCACTAAATGCACCCATATTACCACTCTAAAGTCAGGCCCTCYTTATTCAGCTCCTCCTTTCTCTTTCTTGATTTTTCAATGCTGTTGCCACACTTTCTTAATCATAAATAGTATTTTTTGTACATTCACTCATTGTAAATCRTAACTTCTAACTGAACATTTTTCCCCAGAGGTTGCATAAGATGTAAGTAATACCTAGAAAAGATCTAGTTATTAGAATTACAGGGTACTTTCACCATTTATGACAGCTTTACGTTGAACTTCAGGGTGTGCAGCAATTCTCAGGCCTGAGCCTAATTTGTACAAGTTGCAGCAACATCAATRTAAGTCGGTTTCTCTGTCCCAAATCCACACTTGCCAACCACTAGAGCAAATGTCTTTCAGTTCAGCAAATTGCTTTTCTTTTGTGGAGTTGTTTGTGGCCAGCATGCAATTTGTGTATTTTCAGGGAAAAAATATCTTAATATTCATATACTTTAACCAATATAATGAAGAAATAACACTTTCCAGAGAATATTATAGAAATAAGGAAGAATTACTCTGATTAGTAGCATCATTATGCATTGGATGACATGCATCCTTTTCTAACCAAGGATAGTCATACTCATTCAGTACTTGAAAGACTAAATTTGCTGTTCTTTTCTAATAAATTTGATGAGCAGCCTAGCAAGACTAAACTTCAATATTGCACTGAAAAGGACTGAGCATGAGCATATTTTCATTTAAAGCTTTCRATCTTTATTCTAATAATTGAAAATTATCCTTAACATGGAGAATTTGAGCTTTTAACCATGGAAAAGCTGAACACTGTGAAAGAGAAATTCTGTGCAATTTGAAAGTTCCATCTGGATAGAATGAAACAAAAACCTAATGGATAACGAGTAGCCCTGTGCTAAACTGCAGTGGTCTACACCACTGCATTAGYTGGCAAAATAACACCTTTGTCCTCCTAGCCCTCAATAAGGTGTCAGGGAATCTAACACGTCAGGCTTCTAACATATGGAACATCAAAAAAAGATCATTTGAATATCATGTTCTGCCCCCACAAAATCTTTAAATTCTGGAYATGTGATGATGTAAACCAAATAAAAGTACATACTAGTCCCATGTATTAGAGTAAGGTGAAGTAGTTAAACCACCAACCTTTAGCCAATTCTTTCCTCAGTTTCAAAATAGCATCAATGTCACAGTCAGCGGCAGCATATGCATGAGGTATAGTAGTTTTAGACTCTGTTAATCTCTTAGCAATAACTCTTCGGATGTTGCTAGCTGGGATTTCTGTGAAGGCACCCTTAAAAAAAAAAAAGTCATATGCTGTATTAAATATCAAGAGAAAAAACACACTTCTTGATGCATTAGCAGTATCTCCTCCTGATGTGGAACAACTCCTAAATATCAAAAGCAAYGTATTTCAACTACTGAAATTAATATGATTTATATCAGGGAATGTGCAATTACAGTATATTGTATACAGATCAATGAAGCAGATTATATAGAGAAAAGATAGGTTTGTTTTACAGCCTAGAATAAATCCAGGCTAGATTTAACACTTCAGAGAAACAAACAAGCTGTATTTACATACTAGAGTATGCAACATACTCTTTGCACCACTAAGTCCTTCCCAGCCTCATTTCTTGACCTTCCATCAACAGACGTTACCTGTATTGAATGAAAATGAATGAATGAATGAAATGAACACAAAAATAAAGCAGGATTCATGCCTCTCCAGGGTCTGGAGAAACATACTCATCCTCCAGGAATTAGGGGGAATAGTTGCACTGTTGACTTTTAAACCAGTTGCATCTTCCTCTTCGGGGATTAAAATAAGCAGTTGACTTGCCTCTTTCTAGGCAGAAAAGCAATGCAAACTTTTTTACAGCTTCAGTTTGCAAATGACACAAACTATCGAGTAGATTGTATTTCTGAGAGTTCTGCAGTTTGAATTACACTGCTGTAGAATTATTTATACATGCTAAAATTGCAAGCACTGGTCTTGGCATTTGTGTAGCCTCAGTTTCCTTCCTTCTCTGCACATCTCCTATAGATACACAGGCAGCAGTGACAACATTCAGCTGCAAAAAAAGTTGAGGACTTAACAGAAACGTTACCGGTGGAGGAGGTTTTCCTGGTGTGGAAAGTGGTGGAGCTGCTGGCCTTGGATAAGCGGAAGTCCCAGCTGTTGCCGGTGGAGCAGAAGGCACCGTGGTGGCCTGGGGAGGCGCCGGCGGAGCCGCGGCCCGCACTTCACTGCGTCTGCCCTTCTGCTTCTCTTGCAGGAGTTTGAGAGCATCCCTAGGGATTAAACAGACAGGGAAATACTGACCAAAAAAGGAAGCTATTTCAAAAATTGCCAAAGTATTATTATTTTATCACTGTCTAATTAGCCGCTTTGTTACATTTGAAATTCTGTTGTCAAACCAAACGTTAAAAAGGTGATTATTTTTAATTGATAGCAATTTATGAAAAAAATCAAGATGTCACGAGAGTCATCAAAAAAAAAATTCTCAATTTCTCCGAATGAAAGCGTTAGAATATGTGCTAATAAAAAGCATTTATGTTGAGATGCATAATATCCATTTTCACCAATTGTCAGTCCACAGTAATTTGTGCATTTTGTTAACAATTCTCATCAATATCACGGTAATTCAGTCTACCTCTGAGGCTCAAATAAAAGTCATTTCATTTATTATTTGTGATCACTTGCATTCATGCAATCAATTAGTTGTGATAGGTTCCCAATGCTATTTAATAAATAATGCTCAAAGGAAATTAAGCCATACATTTGCCATTCATGTCTTTACACATTTCTGAAATAAAAATGCTCAAATATATCATATTCTATTTAAAAGGTATCAGCAGGTCACTAAAGAACCAAGGACCAAAACTGAATAGCATCTGATTCAGTTCCACATATGCCTGAACCGTGTCTGCTGTGTAAGCATTCTCCAAGGGTCTTTACAGTGATGTGTAAAGACACCACCACAAAAACTACCCTCTCGTGGGCACAGTCTGATAAAAAGCTCCTTTTGTTCTGTGCAATACCAATTACTCATAGGAGCTGAATTGCTCCTATTTATTCTTTTATCCTCAAATACCTACTTCAGCAAATAATATTAAAAACAGAATGACCTCAGAAGGCAGTCACTGCTAATAAAGTTATTACTTGCTTTGCCAAATTTAAATGTCAGCCAAATTTGGTTTTGAAATTCATGTAAAATAAGTGCTTAAGTGTTTATTATAAACTAATAAAAAGTGTTTATGATAAAATAAGTATTTAATGTAACTACTATAATGGGGGAAATTCTAATTTTCACTAAGTGAAAATCATCCCACAGCATTAAAATTCAGAGGAAATCACAAAGTAATTACATGACATATTGCAACACTCCTAGTTAACATATTAGAAGCTACCAAATATTGGTTGAGCACTTTAACTTGATAGTAGTAGGACCATCTGCTTGCTGTATCACTTATACACAGAATAAAGACATTGTAACTTTTTATGTATTTCAAAACAAAGGAAAGGTTTTAAACTACTTCCACATTCCATAATGCAAATGACATAGCAAACATGCTCCTACCTACTATTGCCAAGCCAGAATGCTTTAGTGATTTTGGTAGCTTTCACAGTGCCACCTGAAATCCTCATCAGCCACATAGAATCTGTTCCAAGATTCTCTTGGTCGGTGAAACTCATGAGTGAGTACAAGACAGTAAATTTCTTACAGTGGGTTTCACGTGATTTAGCTGATTAAGAGGAGGCATAACAATGTTATGAAAGCCACAGGTGCAAGACCGGGAGCCTGCAAATAAGCAGAGCTGGAGGATACATCAAAGCACGTCAAATTCTGTGCAAGTCGAGCAGGTAGATATTGCATTTGAATTCAGAAGGGTTGCCCACATGGTTCCTTTGGAACTGCTGTAGAAAAAACCCTCTCAACACAGCACAGGAATGGAGAAAGAGGACAAGCAAAAGAAGAGCAGAGAGCATCCCCTGGTGGCAGCTGCTTTTATTAAGTTGTCTCAGTCGTCTTCCCCCGAAGCACCCCATTGCTCAGCTCAGAGGAGGCTCCCTGCAAGAGGGAGAAGGTGCCACTTACGGATTTTCTAGTTATCACTGCGCCGGGGGAGGCAGCAGAGGGTGGCACTTGTACCCAGGCGAATGAGGCCTCTGATGGTGGCCAAGAGCCTCGCTAGGCGGGAATGCACAAAACCAGATTCCACTGCACGTTCTCAAGAGGCTGCATTTTCAAGGCTGATTTTTGAAYACAAACTCCTGGGGGGCATTTGGGAACCTACACACAATTCAAAGACTGTGTTCACTCAATACCACAAAATAATGCACTGGGTACAAGTTCTGCTCTCCAACCACAAGAGGTACATAGTAAGGAAGATGGTAGATAAGTAAGTTGGCATAAAGTATTAAAATTACTTTTGGGACAAGTTTTRTAAGATATCTCACAGCAGCAATTCTTCTTAATATATAAGCTGAAGGGAAGCTTGAAAGTCACTCTAGTAAACAAAGAAATTACCAATGAATTCAAGGCACTTCCATTTTCAAGACTTCCAGGAATTCCCTGAGAATTAGGAGAACTAGAAAGAACCAGGCTTAAAGGTAGACAAGGACCAAACCATCAGGGACAGACAAGAGCTCCTTAAGAATCTTCACTGCCCTTAAGAAAGATAACTGATTGTGCCTGTTATCAGTTACAAAGTCAATACTATTCAAGGTGAATGAAAAAAATATTTCAAGTGCAAAACATAATTGAAAACCTGTTATCAACACAGGCAGGGCCAAATGCACTGAAAGTTCCCATCAGGAAACTCAGTTACATTTACAGCCCTATACAATACCTCAAAGGTAGAAACAAAAAATAACAGGGATATAAGATCAAGCCAAGGGTCACTGACATTGAATGAAAGAATTTTGTATTCCTGATTTTATTAGGAATTTTAATTTCTAATTTGGATGAGAAACTGATTACTACAGATTACTAAGAGCATTATGCAAGTTAAATTAAATATTATTCTACTATTCAAAAATGGCACCTTTTCGCTGTGCAAAATTACAAACTAATTAATCTATTCAGTAGATATGGAATTCCATGAACAATCAAACTTGGAAGTCAGTATCAGAAACAGAACAGTACTCAATAGATCCGGTTTCAAGTGAAGGCCCAAGGAAAGCTTACTCTGTAACACGTAGAGGGTCGCAGGCAGGGCTGCAGTCAGTAATGGAGATCTGTACTGAGAAGGCAGTGAATAATTATCTGTCTACATGGCACTTTGGAAAAGRTAAGAAATGACAGCCTTCAGAGAGCTGAGCGAAGAGAAGGCTCATTACCCACTGCAAGCATATTTGTGATAATTCAAAATGATGAGAGAAGTCACAGATTCAAAAGTAAAAATTAGTAAGTCAAATGAATCTAATTGTGACTGATAAAATACTGAGCTCGATCTTCAATACATTCATCCATTGTGCCACAGAGGCACTAAAGGGAAGAAGGGAGGAATACTGCCTTGCCGCTACAAACAGCGCAACCAAGCAAGAAGAGAAAGGCAGAGAAATTGCCTTGCACAGAAATACACAYGTAGAGAAAATGAAATACCAGCTTGCTAAGGGAGCACATTCGGACAGAGAAAGCTCTCAGGTGACGCCTCCTATTGCTGTTACAGTAAGTTTTATGTCAACTTAAATACAGAAAGCTGGGCAGGRGGGAAGAGCCTACTTGCTTGCACAGCTTATATTATCTTCCTTTGCTGCTTGTAATCCAGTGACCCCAGCTCAACGCTCATTATTTAAACTGGCAACACTGCCCCAAAGGCTTCAGTTGGCAGCATCCTTAGAAATGAAACTGAGAGTCACGCAGCTGTGTAACATGGCACACACTTTGCTAACTTGAGACTCATGTTAGAAAAAGTATTCCACTAAATATCTGTAGCAGCTCTCAACAAACAAACAAACAAACTCTAGCAATGTTTAATTTCAAACTGTACCTAATAGCATCATCTACAGATTCTAATATTTTTTCAAAGGAATGGTTTAAATTGCAGCCTGTATCTTAAAACTGACATTTCAAAGTCAAAATCTTTACGCTAGTTAGATAATTATTACAGCCACAGAAAAATCTTTACTGCATCTCCATGACAAGCAGGGAATGAGGGAACGTTAATTAGATGGCTCAAAATCCTAGAGGGTTTCCACCTGCCACAGACTAGTCATACACCTTAAATTACTATTACACTTCTATAATTAACAAATCTTTCTGATAACGTTCTGCTGTTACAACATGATATTTTATCCATCCAACTCTCTATTTTACCCAAATTTGGTAATATAGATAGGAAAAAAAAGGGAAAAAAATGGAAAAAGCAACAGACTTCCACTGTTTACTTCTCTATTCAGCTGCAAGTTACATTGATCTGCCTCTTTCTGCAGCACCAAAGCTATGGAAGCTAACAAGGTCTGTGTAGGTCAAATTCTGATTGCTCAAAAAAGTTCATGAAAATCTTCTAGGTTCAAAGGAAGAAGTAAAGGATAAAAGGCTATTGATTTATTGCACTGTCTACTTACTCTTTCGTGAAGATTCCTCGGGGCCCTGTAGGTGTAATATTGCTTGGATCTAGTCCATGAGTCTCYAGAATGTTGCGAGCTGCAGGACTTAAGCGAATCCTAAAGAAATGAAGAGGAAAATAAGCTATAGTAACAATAACATTAATTCCTTTCATCTACTGTATATCAAAAGAAATGATTAAATACACCATATGTTGTATTTCAGAACCAGAGAAAAAGACTCCTGGGAAAGCGATCTGCAAAAAGACTGTGATTCTAACACTGAGGTCACACTGAGCTCCTTCATCAAGCTCTAGTACAAGATCTCCGAGTTACTCATCTCTTATTTGTTTGGGCAGTTGCAGTAGCATCATTAATTTAGACTAGTTTTAATAATGCCATTATCTTTATTCTAGCTTCTATTTCAGCTTCTAAATTTATTTTATAGAATTGATCAAAACTCTTGAAGTCTTTTGGACAGCAAAAGTCATACAAATATAGCTGCATGATTCAGTACTTGCTTTAAAAGATTAAATATCAAACTCTCTTACAGTCAAATATTTAAATTATCATATATACTAGTAAATATGTGCCTGTCATTTTGTCCTGGGCAGGATATGCCCAGGCAGGATATGCCTAGTAGTAACATTCCAGGCAGAAACGATGCCCAGCCAAAATAAATAAATAAATAAAAATAGACAACGGATTTAAGAGATTTCAACACTCCTAGACACAAAAGTGTTAACCTTTTGGTTAAATACTAAGTACGTAGTTTCAAGTGTTTTGCCCAAATTTCAGAACAGAAGAGAATCACAGAATGGTTGGGTTTGGAAGACACCTTTAGACAGCATGAGGCTCAAGCTGGGTCACCTAGAGCCGGCTGCTCTGGTGTCCAGACAATTTCTGAATATCTCCAAGGATGGAGACTCCACAGCCTCCCTGGATAACTGGTTCCACCTGTTAGTCATCCCTATAGTAAAAAAGTTTTCCTTAGATTCAGATGGAATTTCCCATGTTTCAGTTTGTGCCTCTCGCCCCATGAGTGGGCACCACTGAAAGGAGTCTGGCCCCATAATCTTTACCCTCTCCCTCAAGATATTTATACCCATAAGATTCCCCCTCAGCTTGCCCTTCACCTTAAGGGGTCACAGCTCTCCCATATGAGAGATGCTCCAGTCCCTTAATCACCTAACTGACACTTCACTGGACCCACTCCAGTAGCTTCCATTCATTACTTCCTAAAGGAGACAATATTTGCACCMCAACTAAATCTAAAAACTGTCCATTAACCCTTGTCCAAAAAGATTAAAAAAAAAAAAAGTCATTAATGCATTGATGTTCATGTGATTCCATTCTTGAATCCTGGGAGACTTAATCCTTTTAAGTACTTCCTCCTGTAATGCTACAAGGTAACATTTGGGCAATGACCTCAGTTAGCTGTTTCCATGTGTCTTCCACCTTTGTTAAAASAGTGTAAATGCTGATAACAGAGGTAAACATTGCAATTCAGACACATAAAGTCAAAGAGGTTAATACACGCCCCCCCCCCCCCAAAACTGCCACAAACCAAACAGAACACATGTTACCAAAAATCACAGTTCCCTATTCTTCCCTTCAGTAGGCTGCAATATCACAGCTTTTAGATGCAAGTGCAATCAACTCTAAATAGGAATTGCATAGTATTTGACTTGGTACTGATACTAAACAACAAAACAACCAGGACTACATAAAAATCTATGATGAAGACTCTGACTATCAACAGTAAGCCACATAATGGTTATGAACAAAACTCTTCGGTCAGTATTACTGACAGCAATATTTTAAGGAAAAATCTGCAGAGACTAGCAATTTATACATTCCTGATACATGGCCAGGACATTGGGCTTAATTTATTCCCCTTCTAAAATATTTGCTCATGGTCCTTTCAGCCCAGTCTGGTATTTTCCACATTACTTCATTAGAGGTGAGAGAGATAAATTTGTTTTAARTATCAAAGAGTATAAGCGCTTGGAAGGGTTTTGGAGTGTGACATTTGCTGTTTGTTCTTTTTTATAGCTATAGGTAACAATAGGTAAATTCGCCTTCTGATGCATAAATATCAGTGTCTGTCATACAGGAAGACAACCTTTTCCCTCATCTCAAGATTAGAAACCTTCATAAGGCCATCACATATCAAAATAAAAGCCTACCCACAGAASCCATCCTAAGAAGCCTCTGAATTGATATACTGGGCTTAAAAAAAAAAAAAAAAAACTGTGCAAAGTTTAACACTCCATATGCACTTAAACAGCCTCTTAAACAACAGTTTAACACTAAATGAAATAGGAGACAGACTATTTGATTTCAAAGGTTTTTTTTTTTTTTGTAAAGCTCTACTGGTCTAACTAAATTAGAGTTCCTTTTCAGCGTGCACACAGAAACTCACTGCAGCTTCCCAGGGTGATGCTCCAGCTTAGGAGGGGCTGAAACTGAAGGGCCTGCGGGAGCTGAGGTAGGAGCAGCAGCTGCTGGAGCCAGAGGGGACAGGGCACCAGCATCCGCCGGGATTTCAACCGCCTTCCAGTCCTGCCCGTCTTCCACGAGCAGGCCGATCAGCGAGCCCAAGCGAACGTTTTTGCTTCCTTCTTCCACCTAAATTTAGGGCAACAAGAACATTAAGTTAACGTAAGTTACATACTTCACGCTACACACTAGTCTGACTAAAAAAGGGTAGATGTGAAAATTTCAGTCATCTTAATGGCCCTTTGTCAGGAAAACACCTTCAGTTTTCTCGCTCCTATCAATAATGAAAACAGCAACAGCAGTTGCTAATATGAAGTATGGAGAAGTATGAACCACCCCATACACCTGAAGCCAGGACTCAGAACTCGAGGTAAGTTGCAGGCTGCTGAGTACCAGAGCCTCTCAAGGGCAGTAACATTCCCAGGGCACCTGCCCAGGTGGGAAACAGCCTTTCAGGACCCCAGGTAGCCAAGAGTTAGACAAGTTAGACCATATTGGCCCAAACAGATCTCTAAACCAAGGAGYTGGACATTAAATCTCCACCAGGAAGCCAAACCCTTGTCTGAAAGTGTATCTGCAACACCGACATTTTGCAAACCACTACCAGACATCTGCAAAACTGGAAAAAAAGTCACAAAGCAAAAATATAGAGTATCAGGTAGCACAGTTTTCTAATTACTTTCAATAGGTGTCTTAGAGGACAGAATGCTGTAACCGCACAGGCTCTAACAGGCAGATGCAAACACTGAACTGCATTACTCTTACCTAGGTTTGCTGTCTGGCACTAACTCTCAAACTAGAGCATTTCATATTTCATATCATTTTCCTCCTCCCCTCAGAGGGGCCGACACTAGACCAAAGTAGGTAGAGGAGAGGCAATCTGAGTATGTTCTGATAAAACATTCCATATTTCTGTCAGCCCCGTTCCCTTCCCACCCGCAAACACCGGGTTAACTTCAGTGCAACTCTTATTCTTTAATAGCAACCATTACATGAAAGAGCTCTCAGATCAATACTTCTTGTACTGATCTCTTGTTGCATTCTTCTCATTAATATTCTGAGCTTCATCTGAGAGAAAAAAAGTCTGAAGTGTCGGTCAAGCCTTGTTTTTATTCAGATGAATTTAAACTACCCGGGGACACAGAAGGGCAATGAAAATTCTTGAACTTATTAGGCTAATGCTGAAAATTTCTAGGCCCATTAATAAGTAGATTTGTGTCTCTCCATGAAAACGCTGCTGCCAGCTATTCATATCAAATTACTGCCACTCATAATCAAATAAAAMAGCAGCTTGAACCTAGTGCACATACAACCTACCTTACTTAATCATCAGGAATATGAAAAATAACTAGATAGACAGATCTCTTCGGCAGAAAAGGCTTCAAGACTGCATAGGATTACAGGATTACAAACTAAGCATGAATCAATGTAGACAAAAAAAAAAAAAAAAAAAGACATGAGAAGGGTGGCATGTGTGTTACATTTATCCCAGAAGTTTCCCTCCCTGAAGGGCTGAAGAAATAGATGGACTATATAAACCAGGTGAGAGCGCCAACTTTCAACACCAACTGTTAGAGAAAGTCTGGAGAATTACAACAGAATAAACGCAGAATAAAAGGGATAAGATTTTTYAAAATAGTTCTTTGAGGTTGAAAAAAAAGATATGTTAGGGGTCTATTAATACATACATGTCTGTGACAAATGTTCTAGTAATTAGCAACTACTTTGCAATTAAGTTTTTTAATAGTCTCATTACCAAAAGTTGCATTTATACAGAGCAATATTTACAGGGCAATGTCTGACACATGTTTTAATGCAAAATTACAGAAAAAACRTATTTGTTTTTTAGGTAACAGTCCAGCAACTACACAGAGTTGTTCTGAGCACTCATGCTCAGAAATAGGACCAGAAGACTGGATATCATCTCCACATAATGATTTGGAATATTGTGCAAAGTTAGAAAGATCTCAAATTTCTTATAGTTGCTCTTGGATCAAAAACAGKATTAAAATGGTTGAAGAACAATCGATTCCAATAGAGGTGCGTTAATTAAAATCTTAAATTTAAGATTGACAAGAACTCATTACTTAGCTTTTACACAACTTTGAATTCTAAAAATATTTTAACTTCATTTCCCCTAAGTACGCGGAATCCTTATTTCTTTTTCTTCCTGCATTTCAGATGCATTGTGTTTTACAAAATATTTATAACCTGATATTAGGCCTCCATTAATTAGGAAGACTAGAATTTTCTAATTTAAAAGGAAACATTTCAATGTTTCACACTTCACACTGAAATCAGATTCTTAAGTTATCCTTATGCTGTGAAACAATCATCCTCAAATATTTTAAGAAAAAAAAAAACCCTAACAACATTGGTATGCTCACTATGAGTTAATATCCCTTTAAACAGATTATGCAAAACAAAAAAATAACCATTTTAAAGAGCCTTTCATATTATTTTAAATAAAGGTAAAATTAAAATGGTAAGATGTTTCTACCCTAGGGGAGCATGCTAATGGTAAAATGTTTCCCTAAACAGCAATTTTAAATGGCAAAAATGTTTCCACTATAGAACATARAGGATCTCAGGAAAAAAAGAGAAAACTCAACACACACACACGTCTCCCCGGGTCATATTAATGAACATTTAGTTAATGAAAACCTATACGGTAAATTCCTCGAAGCAGGACATTTACCTTAGGAAACTGGCAGTGGCAATTACAAAAACACTCTCATGAACCGAGTGCCTAAATTGGAGAACATTCTATTTAGATAGCGAAATAACTCTTAAGCTTAAAATTCCAGTGAGGCAAAACATAACCCCCAAACTAATAATAAAACAACAGAAAACATTTGGAAGCCTGCATGCATCTCACCACCTACTCGCTAATATTATTTTTAATTGCATGCTACTGTTCTGCAAGGAGAGCAATTTTCACACCAAAGAAGAGCCCAATCACAGGCTGTGAATGCTGCCGAAAAGTCTCTATGAATGGTTTTGTCCCTCCTGGGSTACCAGGAAACGTTGGTTAACGATTCCTGATGGTGTTAACAATTCACAGCATATGAAGGCCCAGGCCCCTAACTGAAAAATGCTATGGATTCTAGAAGACATTCACTGCTCTACAGTGCAGACCCAGGCCCAAGGTACTCAGATCTGCCTGCTGAAACGTAGTGGAGACCACACACCCTACCTCTCGCCATCGCTTAGTTAAGCATGGTAGTTAACTCTATATGAAAGAGAAATAAAACAAAACCCTATAATGTACAGGCCTGATTAATGCTGTGAGATATATAGTGGATTAAAACATCCTTTTAAGGCCCAGCTTTGCATATGAAAGATGGAAACAGCATATAAAAGCAAGCAGAATGTTAACAGGGATGTATTTATGATGAGTGATGAAGTCTTGTACCATAAAGCCAAGTGGTTTAAGGAAGAACTGCAACTGCTCTGCAGTCGGAGCTCTTGCAGAAAACCAAAACAAAGAGCAATAGAGAAATTTACAGTGTGAGACTTCTACGATAATGCCTTCTTACACAYGACTAAAAGGCAAGCCTTAAGCAGCGCAGATCCAAACCAAATCCTTCATCCTAATCCACGCAGTCTAGTTGCTACTGCTCCTATCTTGGTGCAGAGCAGGATTTCAGGCCAAACAGAACCTAAGTAATACAAGACAAATTACAAAACGACCAAATCCCTACCAGTATTTTAGCCAAGATGCCATCATCGCTGGATTCCATGGTAACCACTGCTTTGTCCGTTTCAATCTCACACAACGCRTCTCCGGCGTTCACTGCTTCACCTGCAAAACGCAACAGAACTTAGGAACACTTAGTCTAAACTTCCTTTTGAATCTACTTGATTACAGAGACAGAGACATTTAAACCTRTGATACCAACGTTTTACACTTTTAATACATTCCCTGAGTAGCAGATATCCATAAAAAAAATCATTAATTTGTATCATCTTTCATTTTCAACTAAAAACATGATGATTCAGAGATGAAGAGTGCTGCAGCAGAGCACTGATCGGTAATTCACTGAATTTCAAATGGCCACCTTTTAAGTAGATTTTTCTAAGWGGAAGCCAACACACAATGAAATTGAGTTACACGAGATGACAAATCAGGAGCATAAGCAGGAATATAACCCGCAACCCTCCATTTTCATTGCCAGCCATAAACCAGAGAAAGCTACTGCTGAGATTTCTGAGATACTCATCACAAACAACAGTTTCTGTTACTAAGTATTACCATGGTGCTCCAAAGACTGACAGGGTTGAAAGTTCCCTGATTTGTATGTACACTATTAAATATATACAAATAAAAATTGAATTGCTTCAAATGGCAACCCCACACCCCACGTTTGCTTCCTAAGTCTCTTATATAGCCAGCAAAACATTAAAAAAACCCCCACAACTTTGTGAAATAAAAATATCCATAAGTGTTAGAAGTARCTTTTTCTATTATATTACACAAGTCTATAGGCAGAATTGCCCTAAGCATCTTTTCTTCTGCTCTCAAGGAATATGTCAACCTGTTAGTGCATGAGAAAAATGTTATGGGTCTGGATTCACTCAGCAGATGAACACAACTGGACAGTCAGCATTAAGCTGACACTACACTAGAAAACCTTGATCCTGTTGTTGAATGTTTCGGCCTCCAGCAGAATAGTTCCTTACAGTTCCATCGTTCCTTACAGAGTACTCAAAAAGCAGTATAATAAATATAAACCTAACTCATGAATGTATTTTTAATATTAAGAATTTAATAACCCACCAGCACTATAAATGCTGCCACAGTATTATCTGTTTAAGTATTCAACTCAATTCTTCCTGCCACTGTCTGCAGTGTTCAAGTATATGAAGAAAAACTCTATTTAYAGGTTTACATGTTGCAACCATTTATTTATTTATTCACCAACCATACAACCATTTATTCAGTTGCAATCATTTAGCTAAGAGAAATAAATCATCTCCCTTACTTCCTGGTTTAGGACTATCTGAATGGAAAGAAACAAAAAAACAGGTATATTACCATTCCTGTGACCTCTCTAGTGGTGAACAGTGAAACATTCAAACCTCAGTCAATTACAGAACATCCAATTTTTCAAGTCAAAAGTGTTCCTATTCTGAAGCTTGGCAAAGGAGGCCACAAACACTTGAGTACTTAATGTAATAACCTAATTGCCACATTGCACTTTGCATTAATTAGAGCATAAACAATTTATGAAAGAAATCCTGTATTCTAGGGTTGATATCAGTGATTTAATTCCACTAGACGATTAATTCAAATGGCCTGGTACATCAGACTGCTAAGCAAGTCTTTGGTAGATGCTAAGAAATCCAGTTGTTGTGTAAATTCCATAACCTCCTGCACAAAGACAGGCAAGCTCAAAGCTCCTCCACTCCATATCTCAACCCCTGTCCCCTGCCTGCAATCACTGTAAATGCTTTGCACCACAAAGCACAGTAGTAACTCCAACAGTGCAAGTTAGCCAAAGTAAATACATCATGGAAAATGGATGCATGAATGAAATCTCCTAATTTTGGTGCATCGGGCTGTTTACAGACACCTGTGAAGAATTCCCTTGAGCAGGGGAGAAAAGCCAAAGCCTTCATGTACCTGGACAAACCACTTTTTCCTTATTTCACAGTAGCCTTCAAATCAAAACAAACATACACACTCATGTGTTTCAGTACCTAATTGCAACAGAAACAACAGCTCATGCCTCCTGATGCCCTTTCCCATGTTAATTACAAATCAGATTTCCAAACAGAGTAAATTAAAGGAAAAAAAAAAAAGAAAAGAAAAAAAAAAGAGGTTTGTTGAGAACAAACAAAACAACATAGGACAAAGGGATTTGCCGAGATGGCAGCTCTCAGAGCTGTTCCACAGCAAACACTGGAAGTCCTGTGCACACGTGGGGGTGCACGTGCACCCTGTGATTCATTTCCCACAGCGAGACTCAGGGATCGGGATCTCTGCTGAAGCAGTTTCCCTCTGGGGGTCGGATGCAATGGGCTACTGGCCATAGCCTCCTTCCGGTCACTAGCAGAGAAGTGCCCAAATCATAAGACAAACTGTGTTTCTTGATGTACTCTTCACAAACCAAATTAAAGCTGACTGGGTATAGAGACTGAAGGCCCCGGAGGTTGTGTCTCAGAAGAAGGTCAGGTTACACTGTACAAGGAAACAGCTACTACTGCTGCGTAGTCTGTTTTCTGCCCACGAGAACAAGAGGGCTTTAGTCTCCAGGGCTGCCAGTCTATCATCTTTCATCAACACTAAATTCATGCATAATAAATACCGGTTTTAGAAACACAGTTTTATTTTTAAGTATCCATCTTTATTACCCTGAGGAATTGATATGAAGCAGCATTAATGATGAGAGGAAAGTAGTAAAGCTGTCAATTAAATGCAGCATTTTTCCTTTTGCTAGAGTGAAATCATCTGCCTCTCCTCCAACGCATAAAATGAAAACATTTGATTTCTACACAAAGAGCAGAGAAAGTGATGATAGCAGCAGYATTCTACTGGCCCCTGCTGGTCAGGCACAGCCTGCAGCTTTCTCCTCTCAAGTACTCCCAGGTACTTATTTCATTTTATCGTATATAAAATTATCAAACATTTAGATTCACTAACGTAGATGACCAACACACTGACRGATGTTGTGGTTCTGCTCTGCAGTGAGAGCAGAAGCAATAGATCACTTGGCTCTTTTCTCCAAAACTTATGTCTCCATTTTCTTATATCATCATTATATTAATTCCAGGTTGACTGAGAAAATAACGTTCAGAGGAACTAATTATGGCCACAGATGTGTCAATTAAGACAGCATCCAATATTCAGTTTTAGTCTTTTTTCTAAAGAGAAAGTAGAGCAGAGGAAATCCTAATGTGGTTTATATCTAAGACCATTCACCAGTAAGATTTGATGTTAAGTTTGTGATACAGAGCAAAATTAAATTCATTTCAACTCCTCCAACGATGTCGTTTACTACTAAAACACTTTAAATCACAAAACAACACACAAAAAACAAGATTTTTATATGTTTAATGGATAAATTAATAACGACTAATGATCAGAAAAGGATTTCCAGCTGTTCCTTCCTCTCTACATAATCTTGGACTTGCTACTTTACTAACTGAAGCTTCAAGCTTTGCTAACATGGAGCAAATACATTTTACAGATTGACACGCTGTATTTTTCCAAGTAAACTCTTCAGAAATTCTTAACACAAGTTTTACAAGCAAAATCTCATGACCACTATGTAAGGACCTCGAAGGCATAAAATCACTGCCTTTCCATCACCCGCAAAATGTCTAAAACACACTATGAGCAAAGTAGGGGTCAGTTTCTCTTCAGGTGTCATAGTGCAGACAGCTGAAACTAACTGAGGTTCCAAAATATCCTATCATGAAAATTAACTAGCTTACAAGCGCCTCTTCAGCTTTCAGAGTAGACTATAATTTAAGCATTTGGAGGARAGTAATAACTTACTTGCTTTGCAGTTGTTAAATAACTATAAAAATACTATGTCTTTCTAATATATTGGAAAAACAAAGCAGAGAGCCTGCCCCAAATCAAAGGCTCTCAGACAAAATTACTGAGCTCCAGTAACACACTAGATGTGACAGGGAGAGATGAACTTTAGATGAACTAAACAAAGCAACCAGATGACTTTCCAGTGTCAGTGCTGCAGAATAGCCCAGTGAAGAATTCCACATTCCACTAGAAAAAGAGAACGCTCACCTATCAAATTTTTGCTCCATACTACTAAGGTGCAAGCTGAAAGGACRAACTTTTCCCAAAGACTAGCTTGGAAAAGTTAACAAAATACAGCAATTGTGGCAATAGAAAATTATCTATTTTACCCATCTATCTTACCTTCCTTTTTTAACCATTTCACAATGTTTCCTTCTTCCATCGTCGGAGAAAGTGCAGGCATGAGAACTTTAATGGGTGGCGTACCTGCAACACAAGCACATGATTAYCTAAATTAGATTACCCTGAAAGTATATTTGTCCTCTGTTAACTGCTTAACTCAACTCAAATAAGACTGAAGCAGTTTACAAATCTGAAAAACAGTTGAACGCTCACTAAAAAGTTGTTCCTTTTCTACAGGTTACAAACAAACATGCACTGCGAATGCAGGTCAGAGAAGCACAGAGTGTAAACCTCATCTGTTATGTATGCAAAAGGAGTTAACTTGAATACTCATAAATAATACATAACTACCAGGCAAATCAAACTCTGTCTTAAAATACAATATAAACACTTAGGGGCTTCAGATCCTCATGCTGTCTCAACTTTGATTCAACTACTATTTAATTAAAACTTTCCCTGGGACCCATGCTTRGTACATTATTAAAAATAATACCACCTAATATTTCAAGTTACTGTCAGCTCAATCTGATGTACTGAACAAGACTGTGGTGGACTGAAGTGAAGTAAGGTTAGAGAACCTTTCTCCAATAAACATGTAAACAGAGAGATATGTAAATACATGAACTCAAATCTGGGAGTTGAGGCTGCAAGCAAGCTGAAGTTGGTATGGAGGACAAAAATGCAGCCAAAAAAACCCACAAATATGCATTAGAATAGATCAGCAGCTACTAATGCTGTGCTGCTGTCTCCCTTCCACAGAGATACCACAGATATCAAATACCGAGCCAGTTAAAGCATCCCATGCAACAGAGACATAAGTGCTAAGCCAAATCACATTTCCATTTTCTYGGGCTTCCAGAAGTAGCCCTACAGATGCTTAGTTCTGCTTCCCTTGTACGACCTCTAAGCTAAACCTTGGGTAACGTGCTGTGCCCCAGCCGCTCAAGCGCTCCAAGACACTACATGAATGAGCCAGGGCTCGTGGCAAGCTGGCAGCACGGGGAGCTCACAGYGCACGCATCAGGCTCGCAAGAGCCGAGGAGCCCAAGGGAAAGAGCAACAGGCGGAGGCAGCTCGGTGCCCAGGAGAGGCCGGCGCGGCGGGAGCGGGAGCCGCAGGGTGAGGCCCAGGGCTCCGGGCCGCCGCGCGGCCACGTGCCAGGAGCGCGGCCAACCCCAGGCACAGGGCTCCCGGCCCTGCCCTCGAGCTCTTCTTCTACATGTGCACTGCGCCAGCAGTACGGATTTGCACATCGGMGCAAACGGCCTCCTCTGCTGTGTCTCAAAGTACTCACCCATCCCCAGGCTGCTGGTCACGGGTATGCGCACGYGGGAACGGAGAGCGGGGAAAACAGAGAACGAACTCGGGCAGTGGTCAGAATCCTTTCTGACTTTTAGCCAGAGGTTAGRTACTGATATCTTGGCTGCAATTACTGCAGCGTTAAGAACATGACAWGGCAAAGTATATAATCCCATTCACTCAAAGCTCAAAAATTAAAGACAGAAATGGCAATTCAGAGCCCCAAACYGCACAGCCAGCAACACTGTGGGGCTCCTCAGAAGCCACCACAAACATCTTCCTCCTCATCTTTGTGCTAGGCTGTGGAATCTTCCCTAGATGATAAAATGTATTTCAGTGGCAAGATCTTATATTTCTGTTAAAAAGATCAAAAGATATCTCATCACAGAGGCCTTCTTCATGGAGATGTAACCATGGACAGAGACCAGACCATAGATCTTAACTGTCTCTACGTTACTGCTACCCTGTTATGAAAGAATAGACGATAGCACTTGTGAAAGAGTAAAGAAGCATTTAGCAATAAATATTTAAGGGGTGGGGTAATGTTAAAGAAAAAAAAAGTAGAATTTCTCCATTCTTCCTGGATATAACACCAATTTCTTTTATTGCAAACTGGACACATTGCAGCAAAGACCCAATAACCTCAGCAGCCGCTAACAATCTTGCTATTTCAATAGAGTCTGAGATCAGGAAGCAAGTTATTTATCTGCCAAAGTCTCCAGGGGATCAACACAACCAGGRCTGCACTCCCGAAACCCACAAACTGTGGGAAGGAGCCCAGTGTACACAGGGCTCCTGTTCCTGCAGGACTTTTCATGAAGAAATAGACACGCATTTGTTTCTGCCTTCCATTCCTTAATTCCAAACCACTCACAGAATGATCTTCCYGTGACACATAAACACTTGCCAGTTTCCATGCTCAGAAATGTATCCAATGCTCCTAACAACACCCGTACCTTTCACCACAATTGCCCCAAGAATTAAGTCAGGTTTCTTGCTGTTGCCTCCCAACTTGAACTGAAACATAAGTAAATGAACTACACTTTGAATGTGTACTAATCGGTGAATGTATACGTGCATTCATTTATCAAATCATGCTTATCTACAATGATTTAAGTACYGCAAGCTATGTATATAATTTGTCTTCACTCAAAAAGCATAGATAACAGCAAGTAGAAAAGAACGCATAACACACCAGTTGAAAACTTGTGTGATATAAAGAAATGCTTTGCTTCGCTTGTTTAACTTGCCCAGCACACTTTGGCATGGCAAATGTGATTTTGGAAGGCATATTCACATCAACATYTAGGACTAGCTAAAAATAGTGAGTACCTCTCATGAAAAAAAAAGGAAAGCGTCACAAAGCATCACACTTTTCTAATGAAGAAAAAATTAATATTTAATGATAGTGGCTAACACATGCCACTTCCTAAAGAGTGCCCCACTGCACTCCTGGGTACGCTCTGTAGGCRAGTTGGAGGCTGCTCGGATCTTTCTGCAGACAACAGAACATAAACTGTTATAAACAGAATATAAGCCAGGTAGATTAACAACACCGCTCAGTTTTACCTCAGAGGCGGGAGCAGGACTCAGCGACTTGCCCTGCATCCCCAATCCAAGCAAAGGTGACAACCACCCACCTCCCGACCTCCTGGTCCGAGCTCTAGGCAATAAACACAGCACCGTAACTAGCAAGCTTTCCCTTCGGGGCTATGAAATCACGTCAGTGCAACGACAGCCTCTTGGATCTGCATCTACCATTCACCAGAGCTGCTCGCCAGCTGATACCCTATACTTTTGGAAAAATACCCTATATGGAAAAATAAAGCAGCATTTAAAATAAATCAAGAAGAGAAGCAAATTTGTTATGTCCCTGTTTTCATCAGAGGCTTTGGGGCAAGTCACATTTCCAACAGTTTGTTTGTTTGTTTAAATAGGGGCTTTGCTAAAAGAAATATCACATCCTCTGCGCTCCATGTGACTATGTTCCTTTTAATTTGTGTATAAGCGAACACAATCTTTACAGCCTAATCCACAGAGACTTCTTCTTTGCAGTTTTTATTCACTAACGGACTCCAAATTTTCACATGATGCTCTGTCCTCTCTGTCTTCTGATTCATTAACAGTTTCCGAACATCATCATCAGTCAGCAAAGCAAGTAACGTCTCAGGTGGTGGAGCTGGAAGGAAAATTTTCTTTCTCAAAGAAAATGACATTGCCCATCTAAGCACAACAGGTGAAAGACAAGGAAATGAAAAACCTCTAGAAGGTCATAACGGAGGTTAACCATGGGCTATGCCATCAGCAGCACTTTATTTGGCACCTTGTTCACCCTACTGCCCGTGCGTCTGTAGCGTGGTTTGCGTTTCCACTCCCACCAGGTGCACACCAGCATCTTCCTCCCGGTCATTCCCTCTGCTGGGCAACAAACTGGCAGGTAGGAGGCCGATTCTGATGCACTCTTCCCATGCACCCAACTTGAGTCAAGAAGAGTTCTGTCTACGCAAAGCAAATCTATCCCACCCCTCCCGGAGGACAGCAACAAACAGAATCATAAAAAACAAACAAATAAACATTTCCTTCACTTAGGCTAGCACTTACCCATAGCTATGGCCTCAGGTGTAAACATTTTAAGGCTGTTTAACTGCAAAAGCAGCAACAATAGACTTCAGTCCTGTGTGCATTTCGCTGTGTAACAAGCTAACTCTTCTTCCTTGCATTCATTTGTTTATATAAAACTTCTTTGCTACCTGGGCCRGACAAGAATTCCATCATTTTATGCTGTTACCTTTTCAGCTTTATTCCTCCTAGGGATTTGGCCTGGTTTCTGGCTTTTGTGCTTGCTTGCTCGATTTCAGAATTACTGATGGGTTATTAGGCCTTTCAAATTGACCTTCCCCTACGGCTTGTTTTTGGTTTTCCACAGCACACAGCACACAGCACTGAGGATGCGGGACTCTGCCCAGAAACTAGCCAGTATTTTTACAGAGCCTCGTCGCCGCGGCCTGCACCAACCCTGCGGCTCCGGGGGCCGTGCGGGGGGCCAGGCCAGGGCTCTGCGGAGCGCTGCGAAGCGAAGTACCCAGAGCAGCAGCCGGGCTCGCGCACGCCGCGGAAACCGAGCAGGCCGAGGGCAGCGGCGGGCCGGGAACCGCCGCCGGCCGGTCCCTGCCAGCGGCACC